>NC_053389.1:774924717-775150653 GCF_905171765.1 Bufo bufo | reverse complement strand
AGCGTACAATAGTTAGCCCACTGCAGACAGCAACATTATCTGCGCTACATCTCCTGTGTAACGTGTGCGCATCCCAAAAATATCTGTGACATTCAGTGCACTTTTTCCATATACGGTGTCTGCTGCGGACAGTGACATTAGCTGGGCTACATCTCCTGTGTAACGTTTCCACATCCAAAATTTACATTCCCGGTAATTTTTTATTAGCCGCTGCTGACATCAGCGGCATTATCTGTGGTATATCTCCTTTGTGACGTTTCCACATCCCAAATATCTTTTTTTATTTTTTTGCGCATACACTTACAAGTCCTACGCTACTGTACGTGTGACAAACTTTCAAGCATATATAACATTTAATATGAAGAAGGCAAGCAGTAAGGGACAGGGAAAAGGCCGTGATACTGATGGTGCACGCAGAGGCCGTGGACCTGGGCGCACAGAAACTGTGCCTGCTGCCAGAGCACAAGAAAAACAATCATCCATGATACATAGCTTCATGTCCCAGTTTGCAGGGCGGCGCGGGACAACGCTGTCGAAGTCAGACCAGTGCGACCAGGTGGTCAGTTGGATTGCAGCAGATAATGCTTCCAGTCGGTTAAGCACCACCCTGTCTTCCACCAAGTCTAGTCTCATTAGCCAAGAGTCTGGTCAACACAATCCTCACCCTGATCCTGCTTCCTCCCACCATGGAGAGTCTTGCCAAATAAGTGATCCCACACTCGGATATTCCGAGGAGCTCTTTTCAGCACAATTCCTTCATTTGGGCCTCTCGACAAGCCCACTTGAAAAGGGACATGAGATCTTGTGCCTTGATTCCTAAACTCTTGAGCATCCACAGTCACAAGAAGATGACGGTGGGGAATGGCAATTAGTGTTTCACGAGGTGGATGATGATGATGATGAGACACAGTTGCCAATAAGTCAACGGCAATTACTGTCTCAAGAGGTTGATGATGAGGATGAGACACAGTTGTCAATAACTGAGGTTGTTGTTAGGTCATCAAGTCAGGAGGATGAGCAGAGTGAGGAAGTGGAAGAGGAGGTGGTGGACGATGAAGTCACTGACCCAACCTGGGAAGGTGTTAAGCAGAGCCAGGACAGCAGTACAGAGGGGGAGGGATCAGCAGCATTGTAACAGGCTGGAAGAGGCAGTGGGGTGGCAAAAGGGAGTAGGTGGGCCACATCAAACAGGTCCGTAACTGTTCCCCGGAGCACACCCTTGCGGAAATCTCACTTGCTAAGGGGTAGGTGTTCCGCAGTCTGGCGCTTTTTTGAGGAAAGTGCGGATGACAAAAGAATTGTAATTTGCAACCTGTGCCATACAAAAATGAGCAGGGGCGTGAACACTAGCAACCTCACCACCACCAGCATGACCCGCCACATGGCATCAAAGCACCGTAATAGGTGGGCCAAATGCCTGGGTCCACAATCTGTGTCTGCGGGTCACACCACTGCCTCCTCTTCTCCTGTGTTATGTGCTGGCTAAACCCCTGTCGAAGGCGCAGGTCCGGATGCCTCCCGCCCTGAACCTGGACCTTCGCAAGCACCATCAGCGACCACATCCATTTCCATGTCCCAGCGAAGTGTCCAAATGTCCTTACCCCAGGCATTTAAACGCAAGCGCAAATACCCAGTCACCCACCCACAGGCCATAGCATTAAATGTGCATCTTTCCAAATTGCTGGCCCTTTAAATGTTGCCATTTAGGCTTGTGGACACTGAGGCCTTCCGCAGCCTGATGTCGGCGGCCATCCTTCGTTATGCAGTCCCCAGCCGCCACTATTTTTCACTGTGTGCCGTGCCTGCCTTACACTAACATGTGTCCCGTAACATCACCCGTCCCCTGAACAACGCAGTTACTGAGAAGGTCTGCTTAACTACTGACACATGCACAAGTGCTTTTGGCCAGGGACGCTACATTTCCCTGACAGCACACTGGGTGAACGTTGTGGAGGCCGGGAGCGAGTAGTTCCCTGGGATGGCACAGGTGCTACCGACGCCAAGTATTGCTGGCACTAATTCCACCACCACCTACGTTAGTGGCTTCAACCCCCACTTCTCCTCCTCTGCCTCCTCCTCAAATTCCACCTCAGATTTATCTTCTTGCAGCACCAGTCAGCCATCAGTCGGTAGCTGGAAGCAGTGTAGCACTGCAGTGGGGAAGCGTCAACAGGCCGTGCATAAGCTGATCTGCTTAGGTGACAAACAGCACACCGCCGCAGAGCTGTGGCAGGGGATAAGGGACCAGACTTAGCTGTGGCTCTCGCCACTCAACCTAGAACCAGGCATGGATTTGTCTGATAATGGCCGTAACTTGGTGGCGGCTTTGGAGCTCGGCAAGCTCAGACACATCCCATGCCTAGCCCACGTCTTCAACTTAGTGGTTCAGTGGTTTCTCCAAACCTACCCCAATTTGCCTGAGCTACTGGTGAAGGTGCGCCGCATGTGTGCCCATTTACGCAAGTCATCAACAGCTTCTGCCGGTCTATCAACGCTGCAGCAGCGCTTACAATTGCCAGCTCACCGACTGTTGTGCGACGTGAGCACGTGCTGGAACTCCACGTTCCACATGTTGGCCAGGCTTTGTGAGCAGCAGAGGGCAGTAGTGGAATACCAGCTGCAACATGGTGGTCGCCTTTCCAGTCAGCTTCCGCTCTTCTCAAGCAAGGAGTGGGCATGGATGTCTGACTTCTGTGAGGTTTTAAGAAACTTTGAGGAATCAACACAGATGGTGAGCGGCGTAACCATCCCCCTTCTGTGTCTACTCAAATGCTCGCTGCTCACAATTAAGGCCGACGCTTTGCATGTGGAAGAAGTGGAAATGGGGGAAGACATTACACAGGGTAATAGCCAGACCACCCTCAGTTCGTCTTCTCAGCGCAAATTGAATGATGATGATGATGAGGAGGAGCAGGAGATGGTTGCCTCTGCTACAGAGTGTAGTACCCATGGAAGTTTAATTCCATCTGTTCTGCGTGGAAGGGCAGAAGAGGAGGAAGAGGATAAGGAGATTGAGAGTAATCCTCCTGATGATGACAGCAACGTCTTGCCTGTTGGGACTCTGGCACACTTGGCTGACTTTATGTTAGGCTGCCTTTCCCGTGACCCATGTGTTCTACGCATTTTGGAGAACACTGATTACGGGTTGTTCACCCTTCTCGACCCCCACTACAAAGAGATCTTCTCATCTCTCATACCTGTAGTGGAGAGGACGAGCAAAACGGTGCAATACCAGAAGAATACCATTTCCAGCTGACAACGAGGGCGGCAGAGTACGTAGTTCCTTGAGGGAAAAATTTTTAAAGATGGTGAAGGAGTATGTAGCAGATCGTCCTCAATGATCCCTCTGTGCCTTACAACTACTGGGTGTCCAAGCTGGACACATGCACGAACTGGCACTCTACGCCATCGAGGTGCTGGCCTGCCCTGCCCCCAGCCTTTTGTCTGAGCGGGTATTTAGTGCTGCTGGGGGCATAATAACTGATAAGCGCATCTGCCTGTCAACTGAAAATGCTGACAGGTTGACTCTTATAAAAATGAACAAGGCCTGGATTTCCCCTGACTTCTCTACTCCACCAGAGGAAAGCGGCTGAACATAAACACACTTTAAATGTGTTTTTTATAATGTACTGAATACACTGTATTCCCATGCACCCCTTCCACCACAAAAAAGGGTATATGGTTCAATCTTCCTTTTCTCGTCCTCCTCCTCCTCTTCCATCATATCAACATGCTTATTAGTCTGCCCTCGCTCCTAATGTTGTAGAGGGTCAGCTCACTTGCAGGCCCTCACATATAATGTTTTAGAAGGTAAGCTCACAAGCAGGCCCTCACCTGCAATTTTTTAGAGGGCCAGCTCACCTGCAGGCCCTCGCATGTAATGTTCTAGAGGGTTAGTTCACCAGCAGGGCCTCACCTATAATCTTTTAGTGGGTCAGCTCACCTGCAGGCCCTCGCATGTAATGTTTTAGAGGGTCAGCTCACCAGCAGGCCCTCAACCATAATGTTTTACAGGGTAAGCTCACCAGCAGGCCCTCACCTACAATCTTTTAGAGGGTCAGCTCACCAGCAGACCCTCACCTACAATCTTTTGGAGGCTCAGCTCACCTGCCGGCCCTCACATGTAATGTTTTAGATGGTCAGCTCACCAGCAGGCCCTCACCTTCAATGTTTTAGAGGGTCAGCTCACCTCAGGCCCTCGCATATAATGTTTTAGAGGGTCAGCTCACCAACAGGCCTACACCTACAATCTTTTAGAAGGGCCAGCTCACCTGCAGGCCCTCACATATATGTTTTAGAGGGTCAGCTGACCAGTAGGCCCTCAACCATAATGTTTTACCGGGTCATCTCACCAGCAGGGCCTCACTTACAATCTATTAGAGGGTCAGCTCACCTGCAGGCCCTCACATGTAATGTTTTAGTGGGTCAGCTCACCTGCAGGCCTTTACCTACAAACTTTTAGAGGGTCAGCTCACCAGCAGGCCCTCACATATAATGTTTTAGATGGTCAGATCAGCAGCAGGCACTCGCCTTTTAAGTTTTAGATGGTCAGATCAGCAGCAAGCCATCGCCCCTAATGTTTTAGAGGGTCACCAGCAGGCCCTTGCTCCTAATGTTTTTGAGGGTCACCAGCAGGCCATCAATCATAATTTTTCAAGGGTGTATGATGCCCTCCTTTATGTGTAATAAAGGGTGTTTTGGAGTGCCGGTTCCTTGACATTTTTGGAAGCCCTTTCACTTAGTGCAGTGTTTCCCAACCAGTGTGCCTCCAGATGTTGCAAAACTACAACTTCCAGCATGCCCGGGCAGCCTTTGGCTGTGCAGGCATGCTGGGAGTTGTAGTTTTGCAACAGCTGGAGGCACACTGGTTGGAAAACACTGACTTAGTGCATAGGCTTTATGAGTGTAGGAATCCCACTACCTGAACAATTGTACCACAATGTGAATGAGGCCCTCCATTATGTGATATACAGTTTGTATCGGAGTACCTCTTCCTTGTAATTTTTGGCAGCACTTGCACTTTATATACAAGTAAATATACAGGAAAGAATGTTTCCTAACAATTTTTCCTCTAAAATCTATTTTATCTTCGGTTTTGTGCGTATTATTGTCAGTCTGTAAAAGTGGCGTACTACTCGAACAACATTGTTCCCAGCAGCGACCTGGGAGTCCAAGATGCATCCAGACATCATGCTGTTCCCAACCATTTCAGTGGTATTTCCACCAATTTCTGACTTTTTCCTATGAATCAGACACCCTCCCCTCTTCAGAGCAGGGGGTGCCTGGTTTAATGCTCGGGTTCTCCCATTGACTTCCAATGTGCTTGGGTGCTTGGTAGAGCACCCGAGCGTCGCGAGGTGTTCGACCCGAGCACCTGAACACCCGAGCACTTTGGTGCTCGTTCAACACTTATATCAAATGTTTTGGAGAAGTCAAGATAAACGACATCCGTTGAATCACCCCGGTCCAGTCTAGAACTTACCTCCTCATAGAAACTGATTAAATTAATTTGACCAATTCCTCATGAAGACGTGCTGATACAGTGTTACCTGCTTATTTTCACTGAGATACTTTAAGATAGCATCTCGTATAACAGTTTACCTACGACAGATGTTAGACTTACCGACCTATAATTTCCAGGTTCTGTTTTTGACCCTTTTTTTATATTCTCATGGCAGGCGTTCCCTTCCTTACAGACCAATAGGGTGCCATGAACTGTACAATCCCTAGCTGGATGTTTATGGAATGGAATGATGGGCAGGTTTGTAGTGGGTTCTTTTCCTTCCTGGTCAGTACAAAAAAAATTTTCAACACCGTCTGGCTGATTAGTGGTCTATTAAGCTGCAAAATGTGCACTAGAGAGAGCCATCTGAAGAGCACATGTCCACTTTGAGGCTACTGTGATTGGTAGCCTCAAAGTGGACATGTGCTCTTAATGTGAGGTAATGTAATTTTACTTGAGTAGTGGGTAGTAAGCCACTTTTTAGTTACTGCCCAGCAGTGGTTGATTTTTGTTTTGAGTCTAAATGTAAAAGTTATAGGTTTATTTTGTGCAACAAAATAAAGAACAAGCAAAGCCCTGTTTAAATAGAAAACTGCACAGTCTGTGTGTTATAATTCAAAGTGTTCAATTGATGTGACCTCCGGTAAAGAAAAGAATTGCAAATCATAAGGTAAGTTACAGTAAAGTTGTGTCTCTGCAAAAGAATTTGTGTCTCCTTCTCAGGGCCGTCTTTAATATTGATTGGACCCTGGGCAAAAATTTACTTGGGCCCCCTGGATCCTGCCTTCACACACCTTAGCAGGCAATCACGCCCTCCACCACAACACACACACAAAAAATCCACACATCTGGTAGAGTACAGTGAATGACTGTAAATACTTCCAGTTCTGAAGACTCCAGCGGCTCAGGATCAGTGCTCTGGGCAGCTGGGCTCAGGCTGGAAGTGGGCACCTCTCTGCAGGAAGGAGACCGGGGCTCGGCTCACTCTAGTGTTACAGTGCACCCCAGCACCCCACAGTATGCAGTATAGCACCCTATAGTATACAGCACCACACAGTATACAGTATAGCACCCCACACTATACAGTACCCCACAGTATATAGTAGAGCAGTATAGCAGCCCACAGTATACAGCACCCCACAGTATACAACACCTCACTGTATACAGCACCCCAAAATATACACGATACAGCCTCCCACACTATACAGTACAGCAGTATAGCACTCCACACTATACCGCACCCACAGTATACAGACCCCCACAGTATACAGGCCCCCACAGTATACAGCCCCCCACACAGTATACAGGCCCCCACACAGTATACAGGCCCCCACACAGTATACAGCCCCCCACACAGTATACAGGCCCCACACTAAACAGGCCCCCCCACAGTATACAGCCCCCCACACAGTATACAGCCCCCACACAGTATACAGCCCCCCCACACAGTATACAGCCCACCACATAGTATAAGCCCCCCACAGTATACAGGCCCCCACACAGTATACAGCCCCCCCACACAGTATACAGCCCACCACACAGTATACAGCCCACCACACAGTATACAGCCCCCCCACACAGTATACAGCCCACCACACAGTATACAGCCCCCCACACAGTATACAGGCCCCAACACAGTATAAGGCCCCCACACAGTATAAGGCCCCCACACAGTATAAGGCCCCCACACAGTATACAGCCCACCACACAGTTATAAGCCCCCCCACAGTATACAGGCCCCCACACAGTATACAGCCCCCCCACACAGTATACAGCCCAGCACACAGTATACAGGCCCCCACACAGTATACAGGCCCCCACACAGTATACAGCCCCCCACACAGTATACAGGCCTCCCACAAAGTATACAGCCCACCACACAGTATACAGTCCACCACACAGTATACAGGCCCCCACACAGTATACAGGCCCCCACACAGTATGCAGCCCCCCACAGTATACAGCCCAGCACACAGTATACAGCCCAGCACACAGTATACAGTCCCAACAATATACAGCCCCCCACAGTATACAGGCCCCACACAGTATACAGCCCCACACAGTATACAGCCCACCACACAGTATACAGCCCTCCCCACAGTATACAGCCCCACGCAGTATACAGCCCCCCACAGTATACAGCCCCCCACAGTATAAAGGCCCCCACACAGTATACAGCCCCCACACAGTATACAGCCCCCCACAGTATACAGCCCCCCACAGTATACAGCCCCACACAGTATACAGCCCACCACAGTATACAGCCCCCACAGTATACAGGCCCCCACAGTATACAGGCCCCCCACAGTATACAGCCCCCCCCACAGTATACAGCTCCCCCACAGTATACAGCCCCCCCACAGTATACAGCCCCACACAGTATACAGCCCCCCACAGTATACAGGCCCCCACACAATATACAGCACCCCACTATACAGTAGTTTACAGTATATTAACATAACAGCCCCTGTCACCTTTTTCTGATGTAATCTTCACACAAAAAAGCTCCACAGTTAATTCCTGCTAGGACCTGTGATGACCTCATAGCCATGTGACCAGTAATTGCTAGGTTACTGGTCACATGGTGATGATGTCATTAAGGTCCTAGATCACAACTTTAACACAGTACGATGCCTGTGTAGCTGACAGCTTGACACCCGGGGCAGTAGCTAGCAGGGCTCAAGAGGCAGCTGCCTTGGGCCCCCCAGGAGCAACTGGGCCCGGGGCAGCTGCCCCTTTTGCCCCTTGGTAAAGACGGCCCTGCTCCTTCTGCCTAATTCCTCTGCTGTTCAATAGAACCCCTAAAGGTACTGTATGTCCCACTACCTCCATCCTATGACAGGAGTCTCCCCTTGCAGACCGACAGAGAAGGCCAACCGTTTGGAAAACTGAAAAATAAAATCTCTAGTGCATGGGCAACTTAAGGCATTGTGATCTACTCAAGACCTGTCAGAGATCTACTAGTAGACCCCAGTCAACTTATTGCCTTATTAGGCTATAAAGTAGTTTTGTAGACATATTTAAAGAGACGGGCTCACTTCAGAAAATAAGATTTATCATGTAGAGAAAGTAAATACAAGGCACTTACTAATGTATTATGATTGTCCATAATGCCTCCATTGCTGGCTGGATTCCTTTTTCCATCACATTATACACTGTTCGTTTCCATGGTTATGACCACCCTGCAATCCAGCAACGGTGGTCGTGCTTGCACACTATAGAAAAAAGTGGTAAACTATGCGCACTCCTGCGTTCCCAGCCACCAGAACCGGCTGTGCTTTTTCCGATATTGTACATGCATGGCCACCACTGCTGGATTACAGGGTGGTCGTAACCATGGAAAGGAGCAGTGTATAATGCTATGGAAAATTGAATCAAGACAGCAAAGGAAGCAACATGGATAATAAAAATACATTATAAAGTGCCTTGTATTAACTTTCTGTACATGATAAATGCTGCTTGCTGAAGTGAGACAACACCTTGAATGTAATGTGCAAGCAATCAGTTTGACATCTACCTAATTCCCAGTCAGACGAGCACATCGTTTCCAACATCCATATGGGCAGGGTGGGTGCAACAACTCCAAATGACAGATAGTCAATGCAAAAAACCCCTAGGAAGAAACGGAAGAATACGATATGTAAGCACAGGGTTGCCATTCTCTGATATAAATACCCCAGTGTACCACCAGATTTTGTAGTAAGCTGTTTATCTTTGCTATACACTGAATATGAAATGGCCGGTAATGTAACTTACCTGCAGCCACTACAATGTAAGGGTCCTTGAGAAGTGTCAAGTAGGATGTCGCTGGAATGCCCTATGGAAGAACAACACAATTGCTTAGTGCCGGGTCTAGTAGTTCTGCTCATTTCAAAGATTTTTTTATATTAAGATTCTATATACTCACCCCCGGAACAAACTTGTCAAATCGCAGCATACAGAGCTGTAGAGCTGTGGATAACAAATAGCATTGTGAGGAACATCATGACATATATCACTAAATTACCTTTGTTTAAAAGAATATTTAACCGCCTCCGGACCGCCTAACGCAGGATCGCGTTCCGGAGGCGGCAGCCCTGCGCACAGTCACGCATATATGCGTCATCTCGCGAGACACGAGATTTCCTGTGAACGCGCGCACACAGGCGCGCGCGTTCACAGGATCGGAAGGTAAGCGAGTGGATCTCCAGCCTGCCAGCGGCGATCGTTCGCTGGCAGGCTGGAGATGTGATTTTTTTTAACCCCTAACAGGTATATTAGACGCTGTTTTGATAACAGCGTCTAATATACCTGCTACCTGGTCCTCTGCTGGTCCCTTTTGTTTGGATCGACCACCAGAGGACACAGGTAGCTCAGTAATATGTAGCACCAAACACCACTACACTACACCCCCCCTGTCACTTATTAACCCCTTATTCACCCCTGATCACCCCTGATCACACCATATAGACTCCCTGATCACCCCCCTGTCATTGATCACCCCCCTGTCATTGATCACCCCCCTGTAAGGCTCCATTCAGATGTCCGTATGTTTTTTACGGATCCACGGATACATGGATCGGATCCGCAAAACACATACAGACGTCTGAATGGAGCCTTACAGGGGGGTGATCACCCCATATAGACTCCCTGATCACCCCCCTGTCATTGATCACCCCCCTGTAAGGCTGCATTCAGATGTCCGTATGTTTTTTACGGATCCACGGATACATGGATCGGATCTGCAAAACACATACGGACATCTGAATGGACTCTTATAGGGGGGTGATCAATGACAGGGGGGTGATCACCAAATATAGACTCCCTGATCACCCCCTTGTCATTTTTCACCCCATTGTCATTGATCACCCCCCTGTCATTGATCACCCCCCTGTAAGGCTGCATTCAGATGTCCGTATGTTTTTTACGGATCCACGGATACATGGATCGGATCCGCAAAACACATACGGACATCTGAATGGAGCCTTATAGGGGGGTGATCAATGACAGGGGGGTGATCACCCCATATATACTCCCTGATAACCCCCCTGTCATTTTTCACCACCCTGTCATTGATCACCCCCCTGTCATTGATCACCCCCCTGTAAGGCTGCATTCAGATGTCCGTATGTTTTTTACGGATCCACGGATACATGGATCGGATCCGCAAAACACATACGGACATCTGAATGGAGCCTTATAGGGGGGTGATCAATGACAGGGGGGTGATCACCAAATATAGACTCCCTGATCACCCCCTTGTCATTTTTCACCCCATTGTCATTGATCACCCCCCTGTCATTGATCACCCCCCTGTAAGGCTGCATTCAGATGTCCGTATGTTTTTTATGGATCCACGGATACATTGATCGGATCCGCAAAACACATACGGACATCTGAATGGAGCCTTATAGGGGGGTGATCAATGACAGGGGGGTGATCACCCCATATATACTCCCTGATCACCCCCCTGTCATTTTTCACCACCCTGTCATTGATCACCCCCCTGTCATTGATCACCCCCCTGTAAGGCTGCATTCAGATGTCCGTATGTTTTTTACGGATCCACGGATACATGGATCGGATCCGCAAAACACATACGGACATCTGAATGGAGCCTTATAGGGGGGGTGATCAATGACAGGGGGGTGATCACCCCATATAGACTCCCTGATCACCCCCCTGTCATTGATCACCCCCCTGTCATTGATCACCCCCCTGTAAGGCTGCATTCAGATGTCCGTATGTTTTTTACGGATCCACGGATACATGGATCGGATCCGCAAAACACATACGGACATCTGAATGGAGCCTTATAGGCCTTATAGGGGGGTGATCAATGACAGGGGGGTGATCACCCCATATAGACTCCCTGATCACCCCCCTGTCATTGATCACCACCCTGTCATTGATCACCCCCCTGTCATTGATCACCCCCCTGTAAGGCTCCATTCAGACATTTTTTTGGCCCAAGTTAGCGGAAATTATTATTTTTTTTTCTTACAAAGTCTCATATTCCACTAACTTGTGTCAAAAAATAAAATCTCACATGAACTCCCCATACCCCTCACAGAATCCAAATGCGTAAAAAATTTTAGGCATTTATATTCCAGACTTCTTCTCACGCTTTAGGGCCCCTAGAATGCCAGGGCAGTAAAAATACCCCACATGTGACCTCATTTCGGAAAGAAGACACCCCAAGGTATTCGCTGAGGGGCATATTGAGTCCATGAAAGATTGAAATTTGTGTCCCAAGTTAGCGGAAAGGGAGACTTTGTGAGAAAAAAAAAAATAAAATCAATTTCCGCTAACTTGTGCCAAAAAAAAAAAAATTCTATGAACTCGCCATGCCCCTCATTGAATACCTTGGGGTGTCTTCTTTGCAAAATGGGGTCACATGTGGGGTATTTATACTGCCCTGGCATTTTAGGGGCCCTAAAGCGTGAGAAGAAGTCTGGGATCCAAATGTCTAAAAATGCCCTCATAAAAGGAATGTGGGCCCCTTTGCGCATCTAGGCTGCAAAAAAAGTGTCACACATCTGGTATCGCCGTACTCAGGAGAAGTTGGGCAATGTGTTTTGGGGTGTCATTTTACATATACCCATGCTGGGTGAGATAAATATCTTGGTCAAATGCCAACTTTGTATAAAAAATGGGAAAAGTTGTCTTTTGCCGAGATATTTCTCTCACCCAGCAAGAGTATATGTAAAAAGACACCCTAAAACACATTGCCCAACTTCTCCTGAATACGGCAATACCACATGTGTGACACTTTTTTGCAGCCTAGGTGGGCAAAGGGGCCCACATTCCAAAGAGCACCTTTAGGATTTCACAGGTCATTTACCTACTTACCACACATTAGGGCCCCTAGAATGCCAGGGCAGTATAACTACCCCACAAGTGACCCCATTTTGGAAAGAAGACACCCCAAGGTATTCCGTGAGGGGCATGGCGAGTTCCTAGAATTTTTTTTTGTTTTGTCACAAGTTAGCGGAAAATGATGATTTTTTTTAATTTTTTTATTTTCTTACAAAGTCTCATATTCCACTAACTTGTGACAAAAAATAAAAACTTCCATGAACTCACTATGCCCATCACGAAATACCTTGGGGCGTCTTCTTTCCAAAATGGGGTCACTTGTGGGGCAGTTATACTGCCCTGGCATTTTAGGGGCCCGAATGCGTGAGACGTGGTTTGCAATCAAAATCTGTAAAAAATGGCCGGTGAAATCCGAAAGGTGCTCTTTGGAATGTGGGCCCCTTTGCACACCTAGGCTGCAAAAAAGTGTCACACATCTGGTATCACCGTACTCAGGAGAAGTTGGGCAATGTGTTTTGGGGTGTCTTTTTACATATACAGTTGTGTTCAAAATTATTCAACCCCCACTGAAATTGAGTGTTTTGGCCAGTTTGACATTGATTTTGATCATTTCAGTCATCTTGTTTACAATTAAATCAAAGAGGCACTTGTAAGTCAGACAAATATAACATAACATTTATAATGAAATAACCACAAATATCTTTTCTGTGCTCACATCATTATCAGTTTTATTCAACCCCCAAGTGACATTCAATCTTAGTACTTAATACAACATCCTTTTCCAGTTATAAAAGCTTTTAAACGTGAAGCATAGCTTGACACAAGTGTCTTGCAGCCATCTACGGGTATCTGCGCCCATTCTTCATGGGCAAAAGCCTCCAGTTCAGTCACATTCTTAGGCTTGTGCGCTGCAACTGCTTTCTTTAAGTCCCACCAGAGGTTCTCAATCAGATTTAAGTCTGGTGACTGCGATAGCCACTTCAAAATGTTCCAGCCTTTAATCTGCAACCATGCTCTAGTGGACTTGGAGGTATGCTTGGGATCATTGTCCTGTTGAAAGGTCCAACGTCTCCCAAGCCTCAGGTTTGTGACGGACTGAATCACATTTTCATCCAATATCTCCTGGTACTGAAGAGAATTCATGGTACTTTGCACACGCTGAAGCTTCCCTGTACCTGTAGAAGCAAAACAGCCCCAAAGCATGATTGACCCCCCACCATGCTTCACAGTAGGCAAGGTGTTCTTTTCTTCATAGGCCTTGTTCTTCCTCCTCCAAACATAGCGTTGATCCATAGGCCCAAACAGTTCTAATTTTGTTTCATCAGTCCACAGAACACTTTTGTGGTTTGTCCACATGACTTTTGGCATACTGCAGTCAACTCTTCTTATTCTTTGGAGACAGCAAGGGGGTGCGCCTGGGTGTTCTGGCATGGAGGCCTTCATTACGCAGTGTGCGCCTTATTGTCTGAGCTGAAACTTCAGTACCCACATCTGACAAATCTTTTTTCAGTTCCTCAGCAGTCACACGGGGACTTTTCTCCACTTTGCGCTTCAGGTAGCGCACAGCAGTCGAAGTCAGCATCTTCTTTCTGCCACGACCAGGTAGTGTTTCAACAGTGCCCTTTGCCTTGAATTTGCGAATGATGCTTCCTATGGTGTCTCTTGGTATGTTTAACATCTTTGCAATCTCCTTATAGCCATTGCCCTTCCTGTGGAGAGAAATCACCTCTTCTCTTGTCTTCCTGGACCATTCTCTCGACTTCACCATGTTTGTAAACACACCAGTATATGTCTAGAAGGAGCTGAGTATCACAGTCCTTTTAAATCTGCCTAATTGGTGCTTATTATGCTTGATTGCTGCTCCTTGACATCCACAGGTGTTTTCAATACCTGATCGAAAACACTTGACTGAACCTCTGTTCTTAAGAGTGGTAGTCTTTAAAGGGTTGAATAATTGTGTCAATGAAGAAATCACAAAAAAAAACATTTAATACTGTATTACAAAAACAATTGATGTCATTTTAGTTGCATTTGGTTCTTTAAAAAGTCCTTGTAAGATTTCATTCTGAACACAATTACAAATGTACACTAAATTCATTGGGGGTTGAATAATTTTGAACACAACTGTACCCATGCTGGGTGAGAGAAATATCTTGGCAAAAGACAACTTTTCCCATTTTTTTTATACAAAGTTGGCATTTGACCGAGATATTTATCTCACCCAGCATGGGTATATGTAAAATGACACCCCAAAACACATTGCCCAACTTCTCCTGAGTACGGAGATACCACATGTGTGACACTTTTTTGCAGCCTAGGTGGGCAAAGGGGCCCACATTCCAAAGAGCACCTTTCGGATTTCACCGGCCATTTTTTACAGATTTTGATTTCAAACTACTTCTCACGCATTCAGGCCCCTAAAATGCCAGGGCAGTATAACTACCCCACAAGTGACCCCATTTTGGAAAGAAGACACCCCCAGGTATTTTGTGATGGGCATAGTGAGTTCATGGAAGTTTTTATTTTTTGTCACAAGTTAGTGGAATATGAGACTTTGTAAGAAAAAAAAAAAAAGAATCATCATTTTACGCTAACTTGTGACAAAAAATAAAAAATTCTAGGAACTCGCCATTCCCCTCACGGAATACCTTGGGGTGTCTTCTTTCCAAAATGTGGTCACTTGTGGGGTAGTTATACTGCCCTGGCATTCTAGGGGCCCTAATATGTGGTAAGTAGTTTGAAATCAGAATCTGTAAAAAATGGCCGGTGAAATCCTAAAGGCGCTCTTTGGAATGTGGGCTCCTTTGCCCACCTAGGCTGCAAAAAAGTGTCACACATGTGGTATCGCCGTACTCAGAAGTTGGGCAATGTGTTTTGGGGTGTCATTTTACATATACCCATGCTGGGTGAGATAAATATCTTGGTCAAATGCCAACTTTGTATAAAAAAATGGGAAAAGTTGTCTTTTGCCAAGATATTTCTCTCACCCAGCATGGGTATATGTAAAATGACACCCCAAAATACATTGCCCAACTTCTCCTGAGTACGGCAATACCAGATGTGTGACAAAGGTATTGGTGGGCAAAGGGGCCCACATTCCAAAGAGCACCTTTCGGATTTCACCGGCCATTTTTTACAGATTTTGATTTCAAACTACTTCGCACGCATTTGGGCCCCTAAAATGCCAGGGCAGTATAACTACCCCACAAGTTACCCCATTTTGGAAAGAAGACACCCCAAGGTATTTCGTGATGGGCATAGTGAGTTCATGGAAGTTTTTATTTTTTGTCACAAGTTAGTGGAATATGAGACTTTGTAAGAAAAAAATAAAAAATAAATCATCATTTTCCACTAACTTGTGACAAAAAATAAAAAGTTCTATGAACTCACTATGCCCATCAGCGAATACCTTAGGGTGTCTACTTTCCGAAATGGGGTAATTTGTGGGGTGCTCAGAAAGTCAGAGCTGCTTCAAAAAGCAGAAATTCACATTTTTGTACCATAGTTTGTAAACGCTATAACTTTTACCCAAACCATTTTTTTTTTTACCCAAACATTTTTTTTTTTATCAAAGACATGTAGAACAATAAATTTAGAGAAAAATTTATATATGGATCTCGTTTTTTTTGCAAAATTTTACAACTGAAAGTGAAAAATGTCCTTTTTTTGCAAAAAAATCGTTAAATTTCGATTAATAACAAAAAAAGTAAAAATGTCAGCAGCAATGAAATACCACCAAATGAAAGCTCTATTAGTGAGAAGAAAAGGAGGTAAAATTCATTTGGGTGGTAAGTTGCATGACCGAGCAATAAACGGTCAAAGTAGTGTAGGTCAGAAGTGTAAAAAGTGGCCTGGTCATTAAGGGTGTTTAAGCTAGGGGGGCTGAGGTGGTTAAATAAGTTTGGGCAGCCCTAGTCACAATTACTGTTACTGTGAACAGTTAAGCAAGTTGAAGATAAAATAATCTCCAAAAGCCATAAAGTTAGAGATGTATTTTAAGCAAAAACATTATATATTTTTTCATATTTTACATTCTTAAAATAATAAGAAAGGAAGCAAAAATGTGGGCACCTAGCATGGTTAATACCTAGCAGCACCCCCTCTGCCAAGTATCACAGCTTGGAAACACTTTTGTATCCAGCCAAGAGGCATTTTTGGCCGGTGTAATACTACTCCTTTGCACCAGTGACACGGAAAAACAATAATTAATCCGTCTGTTAATTGTGTTGCTGACACATACCTATTTTTGTGCTGCAAATCCCGTTCCTTGCAGTTGTCACACAAAAAAACAATAGTTAAAAGGTCTGTTAATTGTGTCACTGCCACATACCTATATTTGGGACCGCCAAACCCATTCCTTGCCGTTGTTACACAGAAATACAATTGTTCGTCTGTCAGCCTATCTCCTGGGTGACCATTAAAAATGAACAGAGCCTCAAATAAGGGACGTGGTGCTGCTGGTGGTGGTGGTGGAGCTCCTGCTGCAGGGAGAAGACATTGTCGATCTGTGCCAGCTACGCACCCAAATAAAACACCTTCCTCTGGTGCATGCAGGCGACAGGAAGTTCTGCCTCATTTAGTAGGCCCGAATACCGCACTAAGAATGGTGTAGCCAGAACAAGTAGAGGCGGTAGTAGATTGGATGGCTCAGAGTGTCAGCTGTCCATCCCCAAACACTGGAACGAAAGATGAAGTACCCCCCTACCATTCCACGAGCCCTGGCCCTGAATGCCAGCATTTGAAAATTACTGGCCTTTGAAATGCTGCCATTCCATCTTGTGGAGACTGACAGTTTTAAAAAAAAAGTCATTATGGCAGCTGCCTCAGGCTACGTGGTTTCCAGCTGCTACTACTTTTCCAGTTGGCCTGTCCCCGCAACAAGTGTCGGAAAAAAATTAGTTGTGCACTGCGCAACACCGCAGTGCACATAACCACTGATACGTGGACCAGTGAGCACGGGCAGGAACGTTATAGCTTCCTAACTGCCCACTGGGTAAATGTAGTGGCGGCTTTGCCTGAGGCTGAAAGCGCTTTGGCGCATGTCCTACTGCCACCGAGGATTGCTGGAGGTTTCTTGGTGCCTCCTCCCCCTGTTCCTCCACTACCGCCCCCTCATCAAGTCGGTGCAACACCTACACCACCAACTTCAGCACAGCCAGGGGGAAACAACAGCAGGCTGTTCTGAAACTCATCTGTTTGGGGGAAAGACCCCATACCATGTAGGAGTTGTGGGTGGGCATGGAAGAACAGACCGATGAGTGGTTGGTGCCGGTGAGCCTCAAGCCCCACAGTTCTGGGCCTAGCTGGTTTGACAGACATCCATTGCCTGGCACATGTGCTGAACTTGGTCATGCAGAGGTTCCTGGAAAATTACCCTGATATGTCAGAGCTGCTGCAGAAAGTGTGGGCCATCTGTGTGCGCTTTCGGTGTCCTCACCCTGTTTCTGTTAGCCTGTCGTCTCACAGGCATCACTGGACCGTGGCTGGGGGGGGATACAGAGGACACAGACAATACACCTGCCATTGAGGACAGCTTGTCGTTGCCTCTGGCCAGCCTGGCACACATGAGCGACTACATGCTGTAGTGTCTGCGCAACAACCGCCGACTTGCCCTCATTCATACTACTGCTGATTACCACCCTGCTGGATCCCCACTACAAGGACAATGTCAATCATCCTTATGTCACAGGTTAAAGAGGACCTTTCACTAGAATAGAAAATCTAAACTAAGCGGCGCCCAGGGAGAGCGGCGCCCAGGGATCTCCCTGCACTTACTATTATCCCTGGGCGCCGCTCCGTTCTCCCGCTATGCCCTCCGGTATCTTCGGTTACTAAGTTATGGTAGGCGGAGTTTGCCCTTGTTCTGCTGTAGCGCTGGCCAATCACAGCGCAGAGCTCACAGCCTGGGAGAAAATAACCTCCCATGCTGTGAGCTCTGCGCTGCGATTGGCCAGCGCTACAGCAGAACAAGGGCAGACTCCGCCTACCATAACTTAGTGACTGAAATCTCCGCCTACCATAACTTAGTGACCGAAGATACCAGAGGGCATAGTGGGAGAACGGAGCGGTGCCCAGGGATAATAGTAAGTGCAGTGAGATCCCCGGGCGCCGCTCTCCATGTCTGTATACTTTGTTTAGATTTTCTATTCTAGTGAAAGGTCCTCTTTAAGGGGAAGGGAAAACACCAAATACACACCCCAACGAATATACAGAAATCTAGGCCTCAAAAGCTAAGGAAGAGGGATGGTGACCCCCCTAGTAATCCCTAGGCCTTTCCCTAACTCCTGCCTGTATGAACAGATCCTGATGGTGGAAATACTCATACACCGGATACCTAAGCCCTGCTAAAGCTGACGAGACAGCTGGTTCCTTCGAGAATGAAGGAACCTGTGTCTCCCTGAGGCCTAGAAACAACACACACCAGATAATAAGAAACAGCGAAGGCAACAAGTACTTAGCTTAGAGATGTATGGAGAAGCAAGAGATCCAAGACAAACCAGTATTAGCAACTCCAAGCAGAAACTATCAACCGCAAGGTCAGCAGTATGAGGCGGATCTAAATAGAGCCTCATCACTGATAATGAGCGGCACCTGAGGAGAGGTGAGATCCTGCCAAACAACAACATACATAGAGGAAAACAGAGAGACCTGTCAGATAGCCTCACGTGCAGCAAGTCTATCCGATCTTCTTACCTCTCTCACAGGAGGGACTGTGACAGTACCCCCCCCTTCTACAGGTGGCGTCCGGACACCCAGGACCAACTTTATCGGCCCAATAAACCTTGGCAGCAACTTCCAAGAGTGTACCTTCAACTTAATGCTTCTTGTGGACCCACTCTCAGGTCCAAACCACTCACACATCTCTTGTCAGCCATACGTTTATACTTTTTGCCCATTTTATTTAAATTGTTTTGAATCTTCCGCCAAATAGATGACAACGAACAGGAGAATCTTTCCTCTTCAGGTATACCAGACGTCTCAGTACCAGAAAATATGCCAAACTGCGGATGGAACCCATATGCACGAAAAAACTTTGACTTATCAGTGGACTCCTGTCTATGGTTATTTATGGCAAACTCAGCCAACGACAAAAATGAGGACCACTCCTCTTGATTCTCAGAGACAAAACATCTCAAATAAGTCTCCAGATTCTGGTTAGTGCGCTCAGTCTGCCCGTTCGACTGAGGATGAAAGGCCGAAAAGAAGGACGATTGGACCCCCAGACGAGTACAGAACTCCTTCCAGAATCTAGAAACACATTGAGTCCCTCTATCAGACACCACATCAGAGGGAATGCCGTGTAGTTTCACGATGTTATCGACAAACACTTGAGCGAGAGTTTTGGCATTAGGTAAACCCAATAATGGTATAAAGTGCGCCATCTTGCTGAAGCGGTCAACAACCACCAGAATCACAGTTTTCCCAGAAGAATTAAGCAAAGGGAAGTAGAGAACCTGAAGGCCGAGTATGAGCCACCTTAGCACGCGCACAAGTTTCGCAAGCTGCCACATAGCCCTCAACACATTTACGTAACCTTGGCCACCAGAAACTTCGAGAAATGAGATCCACAGTGGATCTGCTCCCAGGGTGTCTCGTAAGAACAGTATCGTGATGTTCCTTAAACACCTTGTGTCGTAGTTCCGAAGGGACAAACAACTTCCCTGGAGGACAGGAATTGGGTGTCTCTCCCTGGGCCTCCAACATCTCTGGCTCAAGTTCAGGATACAACCACCCCATCAGACAATATCGGAGCAGGATCCTCCGAATAACACCCCTTCTTTTCCCCGGGAAAGCTACCCGACAAGGCATCCGCCTTGACGTTTTTAATCCCAGGACAATAAGTGACAATTAAATTAAATCTAGTAAAAAAACGACAACCATCTGGCCTGCCTGGAGTTCAGACGTTTAGCCGACTGCAGGTAGGCCAGATTTTTGTGATCAGTAATTACCGTAACGGGATGAATCGCTCCTTCCAACCAATGACGCCACTCTTCAAAAGTCATTTTAATGGCAAACAACTCTCTATAACCTACATCATAATTTATTTCGGCAGAAGAGAGTTTTTTAGAGAAAAAAGAACAAGCGCCATTTGCTAGGAGAAGAACCCTGTGACAAGACTGCTCCAACCCCTACCTCTGATGCGTCAACTTCCACAATAAATGGTTGTGACACATCCGTTTGCACCAGAATACAAAACATTCCTTTATTGCTGAAAAAGCATGCAATGCTTCTTCAGACCAGACTGAGAAATCAACGCCTTTCTTAGTCATATCAGTTAATGGTTTAACAACAGTTGAGTAATTCAAGATAAATTTACGGTAGTAGTTGGTGAACCCCAAAAATCTCATGAGTGCCTTCAGATCTTCGGGTCAATCCCAGTCCAACACAGCACAGACTTTTTCCGGATCCATACGAAAACCCGAAGATGAGAGTAGGTACCCCAGGATTTGCACTTCAGGCACTGCAAATCTACACTTCTCCATTTTAGCATACAATTTATTCTCTCTTAGGATCTGTAAGACCTGTCACACGTGATTCTTATGCGTCTCCATATCAGGGGAATAAATTAAAATGGTTATCCAAGCCCTGGGAAGCGCTTCCAAACTCCCCGGCATCATCAGGCTGCCTCCATCCATTGACAACACCGGGAATTAAAGCGCCCGAAAAAAGCGTGTGCTAAACTGCCGTACGTGGCAAGAACGCCAGACACAGTCAGCAGCCCTCGGACCGGAGGAAAAGACAGCAAAATTTGCATCGACAGACCGATCCACAAACAGCAGCCCTTTGCGGTCATCGCATCCATCTGCAACCGCGCTGCCGGCCCCGTATATCCATAACCGAACTAAGCATCCACAGCACACAGAGGATCCTGCGCGGAGACACCTACATAGAAGAACTGACGATCCTCCAGGAAAGGTAACAGCGACCAGTCAGCCAATTTTAGGTGGGACGCCACCAGGCACTGGTTCGCTGAAAATAACTTTCGCATAGCTGTGTATACACATACATCAGATCTGGAATGCTGCTGATATATCCTTTTAAACCTGTCACAATTTAGATCTTTGTACTAACTTTTTACTAAAAGAGGGATGGTGACCTCCTAGTAATCCCTAGGCCTTTCCCTAACTCCTGCCTGTATGAGCAGATCCTGAAGGTGGAAATACTCATACACCAGATACCTAAAGCCCTGCTAAAACTGATGAGCCCTAGGATAGGTAGCAGGGGATGAGACAGTTGGTTCCTTCCAGAATGCAGGAACCTTCATCTCCCTGAGGCCTAGAAACAACACAAACCAGATAATAAGAAACAGAGAAGGCAACAAGTACTTAGCTTAGAGATGTATGGAGAAGCAGGAGATCCAAGATAAACCAGCACTAGAAACTCCAAGCAGAAACTATCAACCGCATGGTCAGCAATGTGAGGCGGATCTAAATAGAGCCTCATCACTGATAACGAGTGGCACCTCAGGAGAGGTGAGATCCTGCCAAACAACAACATACATAGAGGAAAACAGAGAGACCTGTCAAATAGCCTCACGTGCAGAAAGTCTATCCGATCTTCTCACCTCTCTCACAGGAGGGACCGTGACACCTTACTTCCGTCACTGGAGCGTAAACGGAAGATGCGCGAGTACAAGCGAATGCTGGTGGACATGACACTGATAGCGTTCCCATCTGACAGCGGGGGCTCAGTGGAAGCACAAGGCGGAGGAGGAGGAAGTTGCCAACACAGCTGGGGCACTGCCAGCACCTCAGAAGGGAGGGTTAGCATCGCCGAAATGTGGGACTGCCGGGAGTAACCCACTATCTTAGAATTAAACCATCCAGGCTCAACCAAACCTTGTAAATAAAACCATTACACTCTTTTTGTGCAAAATTGTGGGGTGGCCACAGCTTTATTTAACCATATATAGCAATGTGAGCCCTGAAAACAAACTCATTTAACGCAATCCAACTTCCTGTTTTCCAAAGACACATAACCTCCTGTTATGCCGACAACTAATTCTGAAAGAAAGGAAAATAAAAAACAACTCCACAAAAACTGAAAAACACAACAAACAAAAATAACTGATACTTCCAAATAAAATCAGGGCTGGAGGGCACTCCTCTGGCTGTACATTAACCAACCCTTTGCCTGCCTGCATTTTCCCGCCAAAACATTAACCCCTCATGTGCCTTTCCACCCCTTTCACCTGAAGTCCCAGCTGCCCTTGTTATTCACTTTGTCTCCACAAAAAAGCTTTGTCAGCACACCACAACATCCAGCACCACGATCAGTGGCGTAACTACCAGGGAAGCAGGGGAAGCGGCTGCTTCGGGGCCCGGGCTGACAAGGGGCCCGGAGCAGTGTCTCACACACACACACTTACTGTGTGTACATCATTTTACGTTTTCAGGCCGGCCCCACCCCCGAAAACAACACCTCCAAATCCCCTCCCCTTTACATTTGGTGCGGTCACATAGGGGCCCGCCCCCCTCCCATCCATCCTACTTCCCCATTCATTAACACAGGGCCTGCTTCGGCGGGCGACTCCGTCCATGATTATCTGCTGACTCGCTGCCTCTTCTGCCTGCATAGTGTGACACTTGCCAGAGAACAAGTCGGCAGCACACTATGCAAATGAATCTCTTCAGGCAGCACAGTGGCAGCCCGCCCCCAAATGAAGTCCTCCTCAAGGGGCGGGGAGAAGAAGCACAGCAGAGGGCGGAGGGAGGCACAGCAGGCATGCACAGCACTCGTTTTTTCAGGTATGTGCCTGGGCCCCCATGTTCCCCCCCTCCCCCCCTTGCCTGCTGCAGCTGCACCTGCACTAGTGCACAGTGGTTCTGGGGCCTCTCTGGGCATGAGGAAAGAGGAGGGCAGGGCAGAGTCAAAGTAGTTAACCCTTTCCTCCTCTCCCAGTCTGTCAAGTTCACAGACTGGGAGAGGAGGGGAGGTAAGACCAGGTACAGCAGCAGGCAAAGTTCTGAGTGTGCAGCCATGGCAGGCTGCAGCATGTAGCTGCCATCCCAGTCCCACCAGCCTCCTATATAATAAAATGCATTCATCTGCTTCTGTTATAGTACAGGAGGCTGGCAGATGCTGGGATCGCCCCCTGGCAGCTGCATGCTGAAGCCTTCAGCATGTAGCTGCCAGGTAGCCAGATCACAACCTCTGCCCACGCTTCCTCTGCCAGCCTCCTGTACTATAGCATGCGGGACATGGCAGCCTCCCCTCTCTGCCTCCACTGCTCTGCCATGTACTAGTGCTTATTATGGCTTTCTCTTAAGTTACATATACACAAATGTGATGCCAGGATGGTTCTGGGCTGGCATCGGGTGCATGCATATGTGTGCCATAATAAGCACTAGTACATGGCAGAGCAGCGGAGGCAGAGAAGGGAGGCTGCCACGTACCGCATGCTATAGTACAGGAGGCTGGCAGAGGAAGGAGTGGGCAGAGGTTGGGATGAAAGTTCCAATCACCCCCTTTCACAGTGGCCGTCAGCATCCGTAGTTCCATTCCGCGGCCCCCGCAAAATAAGATGGAACATGGCCTATTCTTGTCTGCAATTGTGGACAAGAATAGGCATTTCTATCATAGGGAACTATCAAAATGCGAAACGCACGCAGCTGGTATCCATGTTTTGCGGACATTTTGTGGACCGCAAAACACTTGCGGACATCTGAATGGACCCTAAGGGAGGGGGGCCCTGTAAAAAATTTGCTGTGGGGCCCAGTCAGTTCTAGTTACGCCCCTGACCACGATCTGATATGGACCGTCTTAGCCGGAGCCAGCGTTTCAGCAACATGGTGGAACAGTACATGTCCACACATCTGCATGTACTTACGGATGGGTCTGCCCCATTGAACTTCTGGGTCTTCAAATTGGGCACATGGTCTTTGCTTGCTTTTTACACCTTGGAGATGCTGGCCTTCCCTGCGGCAAGTCTATTGTCCAAACATGTGTTTAGCAGGGCAGGGGGTGTGATCACGGACAGGCGCATCTGCCTGTCCACAGCCAACGCGGACAAGCTCACGTTCATTAAAATGAACCAGGTATGGATCCCACAGGACTTGTCTGTACTTTGGGAAGGTTAGAGCGGTATACTGGCTGCACCCAGCCATTGTTATACTTTGTGCATTCTCTTTTCTATTTCCCAATGTTTTGGGGCATCCACAAACCAAAAAACAAACCAAAAAAAATAAGAAAAATAAAAAACAAAAACAAAATGTTGGCTACTCCGCCTCCTCCACCTGCACTGCCACATCTGCTTCCTCCTCCACTCGGACCTCCACCTCTTGGCTCAAGATTATTATGTCTTATATTGGCATATAGAGAAGTATACCGGCCGCACCCCCAAAAAAATGGCTAAAGGTCACAGACAGAATTGATAGACACATTTAAAAAAAAGAAACAGTATTGGCTTCCTCCCCGGCCTCCTCCACCTACACCGCCATGTCCACCTCCTCCTCCATTATTTGGACCTTCATCTCCTGGCTCAAGATTATTATTTGTTATATTGGCACAGTAGAGAAGTGTTGGCTTCCTCCTCCACCTCTTCCACCTACACCACCACGTCCACAGCCTCCGCCTTGTTCAAAATTATAATTTTTATGTATTTTATGTTATTTTGAGTTATTTCTCTATGCACATTTGTTTGCAGGGTAATTGTACTGCTCTTACCCTCATTTTGGTTCTTTTTGCAGCCCTCCAGCCTTTTCTATGACTTTTTTTGCAGCCAATTTTTAGCCCCAAAGTTTGGGTCCCCATTGACTTCCATGGGGTTAAGTGTTCGGGGGTTGTTTGGGTCAAGTTCGGAACCCGAACCGAACTTTAAAACAAAGTTCGGCTGAGTCTGTCGAACCTGAACATCCATCACTACACAGCAGTTTACAACCCCCATATAGAGTGCCTGTCTTCCTATGTTCCTATACGCCTGCCTTTTCTGACTGGGTGAGTCAGCTTAGACAAGTGCACCTTGCATATTGCCCACACAGGAGAGCCACCGTATTCCCTCCGAATAAATTAAAATATCATCCAGATAAACCACCACAAACCTGCCCACCAGATGATGAAAGATGTCATTGATGAAGTGTTGAAAAACCACAGGAGCATTGGACAAACAGGAGATAGGTCACCAATAGAAAAAGCCTGGACAACCCATTTAAAGTCAGATGCCGCTATTAGCGAGGCATCTGAGGGGTACAATGACGGGGAGTGGCGCAATCTATTTATAAAGAAATGCACTTTGTGATGAAATAGTTCAAAATTTGGCAAAGCAGCCGAATCGAATTTTAGAGAACTTCGCTCACTAGTCACTAGTCACAGCAGTGTATGGAAACACATTTGCTGTAGCACAACATATAACCAGTTTGAAACCAGCTTGTGATGTCACAGCATTTTGCATGATGGAAACACACTTTGATGTTACAGCAGCTTACCCGACTAAAACGGACTTGTGATGTCACATATTTACTTGCCTAACACCGACTTGTGATGTCACAGCAGATTACATGTTTGAAATTTGAAACCCACTTGTGATTTCAGAAACACAATTGTGATGTCACATCAAGTATCCTGACTGAAAACCACTTGTGATGTTACAACAACTATCCTGACCGGATTCCACTTGGGGCGTCACAAAAACTATCACAGCAACTTACCTGACAGAAAGATATATGCGAGGTCACAACAGCTGAATTGTCTGAATCTCATTTGTGATGTCACAGTACTGCAACTTACCTGACTGAGGCCCACTGCAATGTCACAGCAGCTTACCTGATGGAAATACATTTGTGATGCCATAGCTGTTTACCAGACTGAACCTTGTGATTTCATTTGCTATGGGCATACACCAACAGCAGAGGGCCCTTGTGCATGATCAGAACACTGGTTGCTTGATTTTGGAATTTTAATTGTATGACAATGAGATACATTACATAGTCCACCTCACTCATCATGGTTATCTAGAAGATCCCTCACTGCTGTACTAATCCACCAGTATTTGAGAGACGTGAATAAAAAGGTGCATAACCTAAGACGTGATCAAATAGACAGTAGGAACCACTATTATATTTGGGCATTCCTTACCTTCAGGCTCCTGTTTCTGGATTATAGGGAATGATGTAACTCAGGATAAGTCCAGAACAAGTATTACAACACAAAAACTCTAGTGCTCCTACCTAAAAAAAAATAGCTTATTACCTCCATCTAGCAGAGCGAGAACAGCCAGCACTAAGAATGGTGAAGCTTTCCCAACAAAATTGTACATTAGTGAACCGAAGGGGGGGCCAACTGCAAAGAGAAGGAAATTTGAAAGAAGAAAAGCTTACAGAAGACGAGCCAAAGCTAAAAACCAACAGACTGATGAAACTTTAAGATCATAGTACTTACTGATCGTACCCAACGCCAGGCCTCCTAGTGCGATGCCCATGGCCTTCCCTCTTTCATATTCATCAGGGTATATTTGGGCCAGCATTCCCAAACCTGTAGATACATGTATTTAAGTCACTATATGAAGAGACTATGCAGTGCAAATAGAGAAATGGGTGTCCGCTTGTTCCTCCCCTATTATCATTGGACAGTCCTTGGGGCCACAGTTAGGCCCTGAGCTGACTTGTTTAGTTTAGGTCAACCACTGATGATCCAAAGAAGGGGCCTCTGCTGTATCCAAACACAATCTGTATGTGCATCTGTTCTTGGAACTGCAGTTAAACCCCATAAAGGTAAATTCCCTGTATAAAGTCCATGTTATGGACAGAATGATGGACAGATAGCGAGTTGCTCTCAGATATGATTTGGGGGAAGTGGAGTCTAAGATATTAACGATTTATAGCCAATTATCCATATAGGGAGATGGCAGTCAAGTGGTTGGTGGCTGTTATAGTCCATAGGTCCTAATAAGCTCTATGTATAGTATTTAGTGCAAGCTATGTCAGTAATATACTCCAATCCTTTTAAGGGACGATATAGGGGAAGCAATGAATCAGTGTTGTCAATGCAGCAAGCTCCTGAGGAGCTGATGTAGAGGATGGGAGTGGTAGTGGCCCTGATGAGGTGTTGTGTA
This sequence comes from Bufo bufo, assembly GCF_905171765.1. Classification (NCBI taxonomy): domain Eukaryota; kingdom Metazoa; phylum Chordata; class Amphibia; order Anura; family Bufonidae; genus Bufo; species Bufo bufo. Next base: position 775,123,303 of record NC_053389.1, on the reverse strand, counting down.
ACGGTGTACTCCCTCAGGCCATTGCTCCCTGGGGATCAGTGCAGTGGAAATGTAGTTTCAAGAATGAAGCCAGAAGTAAATGTATAACAGTCTTTTTTTACTTAGTACAAAATAAAATTAGTAGAAGGTCCTGAAGCAGTAAATACAAAGTGCAGGTTCTGGCACCAGGTGAGGAGTTATGGTGGCAGGTTGGATGACTATATATTCACACTAGCAGGCAATTGTGGGTGTAGGTGTCCACTGTAAGATTCAGGCTTGATATTTGTCTGGCTTTGTGGCGATTTAGGTGATGGGTGTCTGAGTCGTAGTTCCTCACCTTGCGGCAGTGTCTGCATATTTTACTTTTGCAATTTTTTTCTTTGAAAAATCGTTTTTATTCAATGTAAAATGTTTATTTTTTTTCTTGGAAATTGTCTTTTATTGTGTGCATTTTTTAACCATTTAATAGTTCTACAAGAGGACTTTAATAGGTGTGCAGTAACCAGGAACGGGTACACTGACGCCACTTTTGCAGAGGGTCAGGATATGGGTGGATAACAGTTTGTAGTTTGTTCGTGACGCCAATTGCAGCGTGCGAAGGGTAATATCACAAGGCCCTCCCAAGGTGTTATGACGCACTTTCCAGGTTAGGAATGCCTGAGTGGTGTGATGGCCTATAATTAGAGTTGAGCGGACACCTGGATGTTCGGGTTCGACGAGTTCGGCCGAACTTGGAAAAAAAGTTCGCGTTTGGGACCCGAACTTGACCCGAACTTGACCCCGAACCCGAACCCCATTGAAGTCAATGGGGACCCGAACTTTTGGGCACTAAAATGGCTCCTGGAAAGGGCTAGAGGGCTGCAAAAGGCATCAAAATGTGCTTAAGAGCATGACAACTGTTCTGCAAACAAATGTGGATAGGGAAATGACTTAAAATAACATAAAATACTGAAAAATTAAAAATAACAATCTGGATCTAGGAGTAGGAGGTTGAGGAGGCGGTGGATGGGTGGATGTGGCGGTGTAGGTTGACGTGGCGGTGTAGGTGGAAGATGCGGTGAAGGAGGAATAGGTAGCCAACACTGATTTGTGTTATTTTTCATTTTTAAATTGGGACATATAACAAAATAAAACAAAGAATAAGTGCACTTGAGTACAAGAATGGATGGTTGAGGCTGGTATAAATGTCTATTCTGCACAAGGTACGGACAAGTCCTGTGGGATCCATGCCTGGTTCATTTTAATAAATGTAAGCTTGTCCACATTGGCTGCGGCCTGTGATAATGCTCACTGCCATGCTAAACACACGTTCACACTATATACTGGCTGCAGGGCAGGTCAGCACCTCCAAGGCTGACAAAGCTTTTCCACATTTTGGCCATGCTAACCCTGCCTTCTCAGGTGCTGGCGGTGCCCCAGCTGCGTTGGCGACCTCTTCCTCCTCCTCTGCCTTCGCCTTGTGCTTCCACTGTGCCCCCGCTGTCAGGTGGGAATGCCATCATCAGCGTGCGCTTGTAGTCGCGCATCTTCCGATCAGTAACAGATGTTTTCACTAAATTTAGTTCCCTGTCAGCAATGCAGAGCAGGGGTTCATTCACGGCAAAAGGGGGTTCATGTCACCCAGCAATACAACAGACGATTTTGAGAGATTTAGGCCCCTGTCACCCAGGCACACCAGGGGTTTGTATACGCCAAAAATGGTAAAATGTCACCCGACAATTGAAAATAAGAATTTTTTCAAATTAGGGCACTAAAATTGGCACTATTTTGCATTAACCCCTTAAGGACTCAGACCTATTTCACCTTAAGGACTTGGCCATTTTTTGCAAATCTGACCAGTGTCACTTTAAGTGCTGATAACTTTAAAACTCTTTGACTTACCCAGGCCGTACTGAGATTTTTTTTCGTCACATATTGTACTTCATGACACTGCTAAAATTGGGTCAAAAAAGTTAATTTTTTTGCATAAAAAATACCAGATTTACCAAAAATTTGGAAAAATGTGCAAATTTCAAAGTTTCAGTTTCTCTACTTCTGTAATACATAGTAATACCCCCAAAAATTGTTATGACTTTACATTTCCCATATGTCTACTTTATGTTTGTAGTATTTTGGGAATGATATTTTATTTTTTGGGGATGTTACAAGGCTTAGAAGTTTAGAAGCAAATCTTGAAATTTTTCCGAAATTTACAAAAACCCAATTTTTAAGGACCACTACAGGTCTGAAGTCACTTTGCGAGGCTTACATAATAGAAACCGCCCAAAAATGACCCCATTCTATAAACTACACCCCTCAAGGTATTCAAAACTGATTTTACAAACTTCGTTAACCCTTTAGGTGTTGCACAAGAGTTATTGGCAAATGGGGATGAAATTTGAGAATTTCATTTTTTTGCCTAATTTTCCATTTTAACCCATTTTTTCCACTAACAAAGCAAGGGTTAACAGCCAAACAAGACAGTATCTTTATTGCCCTGACTCTGCCGTTTACAGAAACACCCCATATGTGGCCGTAAACTACTGTACGGGCACACAGTAAGGCGTAGAGGGAAAGGTGCGCCGTATGGTTTTTGGAAGCCAGATTTTGCTGGACTGGTTTTTTGACACCATGTCCCATTTGAAGCCCCCCTGATGCACCCCTAGAGTAGAAACTCCATAAAAGTGACCCCATCTAAGAAACTACACCCCTCAAGGTATTCAAAACAGATTTTACAAACTTTGTTAACCCTTTAGGTGTTGTACAAGATTTAATGGAAAATAGAGATACAATTTCAAAATTTCACTTTTTTGGCAGATTTTCCATTTTAATATTTTTTTCCAATTACAAAGCAAGTGTTAACAGCCAAACAAAACTCATTATTTATGGCCCTAATTCTGTAGTTTACAGAAACACCCCATATGTGGTCGTAAACTGCTGTACGGGCACGCGGCAGGGTGCAGAAGGAAAGGAATACCATACGGTTTTTGGAAGGCAGATTTTGCTGGACTGTTTTTTTTGACACCATGTCCCATTTGAAGCCCCCTGATGCACCCCCAGAGTAGAAACTCCAAAAAAGTGACCCCATTTTAGAAACTACGGGATAGGGTGGCAGTTTTGTTGGTACTAGTTTAGGGTACATATGATTTTTGGTTGCTCTATATTACATTTTTTTGTGCGGCAAGGTAACAAGAAATAGATTTTTTGGCACGTTTTTTTTTTGTTATTTCCAACATTCATCTGACAGGTTAGATCATGTGGTAATTTTATAGAGCAGGTTGTCACGGACGCGGCAATACCTAATATGTATACAATTTTTTTTATTTATGTAAGTTTTACACAATGATTTCATTTTTAAAACAAAAAAATCTTTTTTGTGTCTCCATAGTCTAAGAGCCATAGTTTTTTCAGTTTTTGGGCGATTATCTTAAGTAGGGTCTCATTTTTTGCGGAATGAGGTGACGGTTTGATTGGCACTATTTTGGGGTGCATATGACTTTTTTATCGTTTGCTATTACACTTTTTGTGACATAAGATGACAAAAAATGGCTTTTTTTACACCGTTTTTATTTTAATTTTTTTACGGTGGTCACCTGAGGGGTTAGGTCATGTGATATTTTTATAGAGCCGGTCGATACGGACGCGGCGATACCTAATATGTATACTTTTTTTTTATTTATTTAGGTTTTACACAATGATTTCATTTTTGAAACAAAAAAAAAATCATGTTTTAGTGTTTCCATAGTCTGAGAGCCATAGTTTTTTCAGTTTTTGGGCGATTATCTTGGGTAGGGTATGATTTTTGCGGGATGAGATGATGGTTTGATTGGTACTATTTTGGCGTACATGCAACTTTTTTGATCACTTTTATTACCTTTTTTGGGAAGTAAGGTGGGCAAAATTTCAATTTCCTAATAGTTTTTATTATTATTTTTTTATGGCATTCACCGTGCGGGAAAAGTAACATGACCGTTTTATAGATCAGGTCGTTACGGACGCGGCGATACCAAACATGTGTAGGGAATTTTATTTTTTAATCAGTGATAAATGTGTTTTTTGATTTTTACTTTTTTTTCACTTTTTTTTAAATTTTTTTTTTATCTAGACCCACTTGGTTCTTGAAGATTCAGTGGGTCTGATGTCTGTATAATACAGTACAGTACGCTATATAGGGTACTGTACTGTATTTTACTTACACTTTGTCTGAACAGATCTCTGCCTTTAGCACAGATCTGTTCAGCACCATGGAGAGCAGGATGCCTGAGACGGCGTCCTGTTGCCATGGGAACCTTCCCCGTCTGCTCAGTACTGGTCAGAACTTCGCAGACGGGGAAGGGTAAGGACGGTGGCTGTCGGGGGGCTGTCTGGGAGCTCTCTCTATCGGGGGGCTGCAAAGGCACTGCAGCCCCCCGATGGGAGAGGGAGGGAGCTCCCTCTTACTGTTAACTTTTTCCATACAGCGGTCCGTACGGACCGCGATATAGAAAGGGTTAAACGGCTGACATCGCATCACAGATGTCAGCCGTTTATACCAGGGTGTCAGCAATGTGCTGACACCCTGGTATACCCACTGTACACCCCCCCTGCACCACCCGCCGGCAAAAAATCATGCAGGGGTGCAGGGGGGGGGTGTAAAATCTATGTTTGAGGGACACTAAAGATTCTGATCCCCGCGGTCAGAAACTGCCAAAAGCGCAGCAAACCGCAGGTCTGAATTGACCTGCGGTTTGCGGCGATCGACGATAGGGGGGGGGGGGGTCACATGACCCCCCTGGCGTTGTGACAGGATGCCGGCTGAATGATTTCAGCCGGTATCCCGTTCCCATTAACCCCCGCGGCACCGGAATCTTCATTTAAAGTTAGGACATACCGGTACGCCCTGAGTCCTTAAGGACTCGGGAAATAGGGCGTACCGGTACGCCCTGCGTCCTTAAGGGGTTAAAATGGCTATAAAGTAGTCCTTGAAAAGGCTAGAGGGATGTAAAAGGCAGTAAAATGTGCTTAAGAGCATGGTAACTGCTCTGCAAACAAATGTGGATAGGGAAATAACTTAAAATAAAATTTAATAAAATAACTAAAAATTACAAATTATTAACCTGCAACTCAGAGAAGGAGGTGGATATGGAGTCAGAGGTTGAGGAGGCGGTGAATGTGATGTTGTAGGTGGAGGCAGCAATGGAGGAGGAGGAGGTAGCCAACAATGTTTTATTTTTATTTTTTATTGGGGTAGTTGCCCCTAAATTATTGTGACAAATAAAAAAAAAGAAAACAAAGAATCGTTGCACTTGACTTGAGTACAAGAATGTATGTTTGATGGTGGTATAAATGTCTATTCTGCACAACAAACAGACAAAAGTCCTGTGGGATCCAAGTCTGGTTCATTTTAATGAACGTGAGCTTGTCCACGTTGGCTGTGGACAGGCGGCTGCGCTTGTCTGTGATGACGACCCCTGCCGTGCTAAACACACGTTCAGATAATACACTGGCTGCAGGGCAGGCCAGCACCTCCAAGGCGTAAAGGGCAAGCTCAGGCCATGTGCCCAATTTGGAGACCCAGAAGTTAAAGGGGGCAGACCAGTCATTCAGTACGGGTAGGCGTGTGCACACATACTGCTCCACCATGTAGGTGAAATGCTGCCTCCTGCTAAGACGTTCCATATCAGCTGGTGGTGCTGGTTGTTGTGGCGTGCTGACAAAGCTTTTCCACATGTCGGCCATGCTAACCCTGCCTTCTTAGGTGCTGGCGGTGCCCCAGCTGCATTGGCGACCTCTTCCTCGTCCTCTGCCTTCGCCTTGTGCTTCCACTGTGCCCCCGCTGTCAGGTGGGAATGCCACCAGCAGCGCATCTACCAGCGTGCGCTTGTACTCAAGTATCTTACGATCACGCTCCAGTGATGGAATTAAGGACGGTACGTTGTCCTTGTAACTAGGATCCAGCAGCGTGGCCACCCAGTAATCAGCACAAGTTAGAATGTGGGCAACTCTGCGGTCGTTGCGGAGACACTGCAGTATGTAATCGCTCATGTGTGCAAGGCTGCCCAGAGGCAACGAAAAGCTGTCCTCTGTGGGAGGTGTATCGTCAGTGTCCTCTGTATCCCCCCATCCACGCACCAGTGATGGCCATGAGCTGATCTGGGTGCCACCCTGCTGTGAACAAGGTTCCTCCTCCTGCATCTCCTCAATCCTCCTCATTCTCCAGAACTGTGCCCTGGCTGGACAAATGTGTACCTTGGGTTTGTGGGTGCAGGAATCCACCCTCTGAGCCACTTGGGAATGACTGTCCGGAAACCCTATGAAATGATCCCTCTTCCTCCAACTCCTCCTATGCCACATTCTTTTCCATTATCGCCATGAGCGTTTTTTCAAGGAGGCATAAAAGTGGGATAGTAACGCTGAGAACGGCGTTATCGGCACTGGCCATGTTGGTGGAGTACTCGAAACAGCGCAACAAGGAACACAGGTTTCGCATGGAGGCCCAGTCATTGGTGGTGAAGTGGTGCTGTTCCGCCGAGCGACTCACCCGTGCGTGCTGCAGCTGAAACTCCACTATCGCCTGCTGCTGCTCGCACAGTCTGGCCAGCATGTGCAAGGTGGAGTTCCACCTTGTGGGCACGTCGCATATGAGGCGGTGAACGGGAAGGCCGAAGTAACGCTGCAGCGCTGACAGGCGAGCAGCAGCAGGATGAGAACGCCGAAAGCGCGCACCGACGGCCCACAATTTATGCAGCAGCTCTGACATGTCGGGGTAATTTTTAAGGAATCTCTGCACCACCAAATTCAGCACATGCGCCAGGCAAGGGATGTGCGTCAAACCAGCTAGTCCCAGAGCTGGCTACGAGATTTCACCCATTATCGCACACTACCAGGCCGGGCTTGAGGCTGACTGGCACAAACCACTCATCGGTCTCTTGTTCAAGGCCCGTTCACAGCTCCTGCACGGTGTGGGGTTTGTCCCCCAAACAGATACGTTTTAAAACTGCCTGCTGTCGTTTACCCCTGGCTGTGCTGAAGTTGGTGGTGAAGGTGTTACGCTGACCGGATGAGGAGCTGGTAGAGGATGAGGAAGCAGAGTAGGAGGAGGAAGCAACAGGAGGCAAACTGAAGCGCCCTGCAATCCTCGGTGGTGGAAGGACATGCGCCAAACTGCTATCAGCCTCAGGCCCAGCCGCCACTGCATTTACCCAGTGTGCTGTTATGGAGATATAACGGCCCTGACCGCGCTTACTGGTCCACGTATCCGTAGTCAGGTGCACCTTGCCACAGATGCGTTGCGCAGTGCACACCTGATTTTGTCCCCTACTTGGTTGTGAAGGGAAGGGATGGCTCGCCTTGAAAAGTAGTGGCGGCTGGGCACGACATACTGTGGGACAGCCACCGCCATAAGGCCTTTAAAACTATCCGTCTCCACCAGACGGAATGACAGCATTTCAAAGGCAAGTAATTTAGAAATGCTGGCATTCAGGGCTAGGGATCGCGGGTGGGTAGGGGGGTACTTCCTCTCCAGCGTTTGGGATATGGAGAGCTGATTGCTTCCGTGGGACATTGTGGAGATGCTTGGTGACCCAGGTGTTGGTGTTGCTGGCAGATCGTCTGTTTGTGGGGTGCCAGGTGACACTGTCACTCCAGAAGTGGATGAAGAGGCCGAGACTGCAGCAGAAGAGGAAGCAGGAGGAGCCAGAGACCTTTCTTGGTTTTTGAGGTGTCTACTCCACTGCAGCTTGTGCTTTGCACTTAAATGCCTGGTCATGCAGGTTGTGCTCAGGTTGAGAACGTTTATGCCTCGCTTCAGGCTCTGATTGCATAGCGTGCAAACCACTCGTGTCTTGTCGTCAGCACATTGTCTGAAGAACTGCCACGCCAGGGAACTCCTTGGAGCTGGCTTTGGTGTGCTCGCATGACCTTGATTCCATGTGGGGTCGAGGACCTCATTGTCCTCCACATCATCTTCCACCCAGTCTTCACCCCTGATTTCCTTGTCGGTCTGCACGCTTTCGATATCCCCCAGCAGTTGGCACCTGTGTTTCGTCATCATCTGAGCAGAAGAGACTGAAGGACATCGACTGCAGGTGCCAACTGTGGTCTTTCAGCAGGAGACTGGGTGTGAGACAATGTGAAGGAACTGGATCCACTGTCAGCAACCCAATCTACTATCGCCTGTACTTGTTCAGGCCTCACCATTCGTAGAGCAGCATTAGGCCCGACCAAATACCGCTGCAGGTTTTGTCGCCTACTTGCACCTGAGGAAGGGGTTTCACTTGTGCGTGTAGCTGGCACAAATCGACCACGTCCTCTCCCTGCAACAGGAGCTCCACCAGCAGCACCACGACCTTGGCCACGTCACTTATTTGACGCTCTCCTCATATTTTTTGAATTTAGGATCTTGCCCTAAATGGGTGTTTAATTAATAGTAAAAAAGAACGACAGTATGTAAAGGGTGTATCTCACACGGCCTGAACCAGACTAGGCCTCAATTAAAGATTTATTTGCACCAAATGGCTGTATTTCAAATGGCTGATTTAAAACCCTGTATGTATAGGGAGGATCACACACGCCCTGAATCAGTGAAGGCCTGAAGTAAATATATCTTTGCACAAAAAGGCTGTATTTCAAATGGCTATATTTCAAATGCCTGATTCAAACCCCAGTATGTAGAGGTAGGATCTCAGAGGGCCTGAACCTTTGTAGGCCTGAAGTAAATATATCTTTCCACAAAAAGGCTGTATTTCAAATGACTGTATTACAAATGCCTAATTCAAACCCCTGTATGTATAGTGGGGATCACAAACGCCTTGAATCAGGGTAGGCCTGAAGTAAATATATCTTTGCACAAAAAGGCGGTATTTAAAATGGCTGTATTTCAAATGCCTAATTCAAACCCCTGTATGTATAGGGGGGATCTCACATGCCCTGAACCAGTGTAGGCCTGAAGTAAATATATCTTTGCACAAAATGGATGTATTTCAAATGACTGTATTTCAAATGGCTAATTCAAACCCCTGTATGTAGAGGTAGTATCACAGAGGGCCTGAACCTCTAAAGGCCTGAATCAAATAGATCTTTGCACAAAAAGGCTGTATTTCAAATGCCTGATTGAAACCCCTGTATGTAGGGGGGTATCTCACACGGTCTGAACCAGTGTAGGCCTGAAGTAAATATATCTTTGCATAAAATGGTTGTATTTCAAATGGCTAATTTAAACCCCTGTATGTAGAGGTAGTATCTCAGAGGGCCTGAACCTCTGTAGGCTGAAGTAAATATATCTTTGCACAAAATGGCGGTATTTAAAATGGCTGTATTTCAAATGCCTAATTCAAACCCCTGTATGTATAGTGGGGATCACAAACGCCCTGAATCAGTGTAGACCTGAAGTAAATATATCTTTGCACAAAAAGGCTGTATTTCAAATGGCTATATTTCAAATGCCTGATTCAAACCCATGTATGTAGGGGGGTATCTCACATGGTCTGAACCAGTGTAGGCCTGTAGTAAATATTAGTGATGAGCGGGAGGTGCCATATTCGGTTTCGCGATATTTCGCGAATATTCGCATGAATATTCGTGTTATATTCGTCGAAATCGAATATTCGCAATTATTCCAATTATCGCGAAATTATTTTTCGCATATTGCGAAAATTTATCTTGATAGTATAAGGCAACGTTCCTATGCTAATGACTATGGCTAGGCTAATATGTGTATATTACGAAATTTTGTAATATTGCTCTAACTTCGTCTCTTAGAATATTACGAATATTCTAATAGACGAAGTTAGAGCAATATTAAGAACATTTGCAAAAGTCGAAATTGCGATGCGAGTAATATAACACGAAATAGTCGCATGAAGATTTAAACTTAGCACTGCTATATTCCATATTCTAGCCTAATATGGAATATAGCTGTGTTAAGTTAGCACTGCTATATTCCATATTAGGCTAGAATATGGAATATAGCTGTGCTAAATTGAAATCTTCATGCGACTATTTCGTGTTATATTACTCGCATCGCAATTTCGACTTTTGCAAATGTTCTTAATATTGCTCTAACTTCGTCTTTTAGAATATTCGTAATATTCTAAAAGATGAAGTTAGAGCAATATTACGAAATTTCGTAAAATACACATAGATTGTATTTAAGCTAATATACTGCTATAGTAATAATTTTTAATAGTGTACATATTTTACAAAACTTAAGTTCAGAAGAGGCAAAAAAAATTACAGGAAAAAAAAGGGATTATAGCACTATATTAGCTAAATTACAATCTATATGTGTATTTTAAGAAATTTCGTAATATTGCTCTAACTTCGTCTTTTAGAATATTCGTAATATTCTAAGAGACGAAGTTAGAGCAATATTACGAAATTTCTAAAAGACGAAGTTAGAGCAATATTAAGAACATTTGAAAAAGTCGAAATTGCGATGCGACTAATATAACACGAAATATTCGCATGAAGATTTCAACTTAGCACAGCTATACTCCATATTCTAGCCTAATATGGAATATAGCAGTGCTAACTTAGCACAGCTATATTCCATATTAGGCTAGAATATGGAGTATAGCAGTGCTAAGTTGAAATCTTCATGCGAATATTTCGTGTTATATTACTCGATGCGTTCTATTAAATTGCGATGCGACTAATATAACACGAAATATTCGCATGAAGATTTCAACTTAGCGCTGCTAAGTTGAAATCTTCATGCGAATATTTCGTGTTATATTACTCGATGCGTTCTATTAAATTGCGATGCGACTAATATAACACGAAATATTCGCATGAAGATTTCAACTTAGCACAGCTATACTCCATATTCTAGCCTAATATAGAATATAGCAGTGCTAACTTAGCACAGCTATATTCCATATTGGGATAGAATATGGAGTATAGCAGTGCTAAGTTGAAATCTTCATGCGAATATTTCGTGTTATATTACTCGCATCGCAATTGCGACTATTGCGAAATTTCGTAAAATACACATATAGATTAGATTGTAATTTAGCTAATATGGAATATAGCAGTAAGTTGAAAGCGCCACTGACTGGAGCAGCCAGGAAGCCAGGAATCCAAAGGACAGGTAAGAACAACTTTAGGGAAGTGGGAAAGAAAAAAATATAATAAAAAAAAAAAAAGAAAAAAAACGAATATTCTATTTCGCGAATATATAGAACGATATTCTAAATATTCGCGAAATCTCGAAATTGCGATATTCGAGAAAAAAATTCGCAATTCGAATATTCGCGCTCAACACTAGTAAATATATCTTTCCACAAAAAGGATGTATTTCAAATTACTGTATTTCAAATGGCTAATTCAAACCCCTGTATGTAGAGGTAGTATCTCAGAGGGCCTGAACCTCTGTAGGCCTGAAGTAAATATATCTTTGCACAAAATGGCAGTATTTAAAATGGCTGTATTTCAAATGCCTAATTCAAACCCCTGTATGTAGAGGTAGTATCTCAGAGGGCCTGAACCTCTGTAGGCCTGAAGTAAATATATCTTTACACAAAATGGCTGTATTTCAAATGCCTAATTCAAACCCCTGTATGTAGAGGTGGTGTAACGGTCACGTACACACACACACAGGGGGGAGGGAAGTGACCACTGCGCTCCACCCTCACCCCTGGCCCTGCCTACTTGCCTTACGAGTCCTAATGACCGGGGACAACTGGACGGTAATCCCTAGCTTGGAATAAGTGCAGGGATGACAGACAGACAAACAACAGAATGTGAACGGACCGAGTCAATACCAGGAAATCTACAAAGTACAAATGGAGCAAGCAGAGAATAGTCAGGAGAAGCCGGGGTCATAAATACCAGGAGAGTCGTGAAGTACCAAAGGAGTCAGCAGAGGATCGTCAGGAGTTCAGCAGGGGGTCAGTATGCCAGGAAAGACAAAATCACAGGTGGAACCTAAATAACAGGCAATCTGTGGCCAGCAGATTGCCTGTTTAAATAGGGAGCTAGAGGGGTCATGTGACGTGGTCAGCGTCACATGACTTCACACAGACTACACAGCCAAGCACCGAGTGATCAGCTCGGTGCTCAGCCCTAAAACCATTAGCATGAATGCAGATAGATGCACACATAGTATTATCAGGAGCGCGGGTGACGCTGGACGCACTGATGATGCGCGCGCGCTCTGGACGTGCCCGCCTTCTAGACGGCGCCGTGACAGGTGGTATCTCACAGGGCCTGAACCTCTCTGTAGGCTTGAATTCAATATTGGTGCACCAAATGGCGGTATTTAAAATCTCTGAATGTAACCCAAATGTATTAAGGGTGTATCTCACAATGACATCTGCATCAAAGGCTGCTAACTAAATTTTTGGAGCCCAAACGACTGTTTGTTTAACAACTGAATTTGACAGTAGAGATGTCGCAAACATAAAATTTTCCGTTCGCGAACGGCGAATTTCCGCAAATGTTTGTAAACGGGCGAACCGCCATAGACTTCAATAGACAGGCGAATTTTAAAATCCACAGGGACTCTTTCTGGCCACAATAGTGATGGAAAAGTTGTTTCAAGGGGACTAACACCTGGACTGTGGCATGCCGGAGGGGGATCCATGGCAAAACTCCCATGGAAAATTACGTAGTTGACGTAGAGTGTGGAAGTTAAATTTGCAATGCGATTAATATAACCTGTATTAATCGCATTGCGATTACAACTTAGAGCTGGGTTCCTAATGGTTGTATTGCTAGGATATAACGAAGATTGAGAATATAGTACTATATTCGCTATATTCGTCAATTCTAGCAATACAACCATTAGGAACTCAGATCTAATTTGTAATCGCAATGCGATTAATACAGGTTATATTAATCGCATTGCGATTACAACTTAGATCTGAGTTCCTAATGGTTGTATTGCTAGAATTGACGAATATAGCACTATATTCTCAATCTTCGTTATATTCTAGCAGTACAACCATTAGGAACTCAGATCTAAGTTGTAATCGCAATGCGATTAATATAACCTGTATTAATCGCATTGCGATTACAACTTAGATCCAGTGGCGTTGCGAGGGGGGTGCGGTGGGTACGGGCCGCACCGGGTGACACCAGTCTGATGGGGTGTCACCCGCGGCCCGCCGGCGCAGGAGTTCTCACTCACAAGTTCAACTTCTAAACTTCGCAAGCAAGCAAGCACGCTGCGCCGTCACGTGGTAAAGGGGGTCGAGGGTGTGACTCACTGCAGCCTGGTGAGTGGTGGGGCGCCGCGGCAGCTGCCCTGCAGGAGTCTCTGGTGCCGGGAGGAGGAGGAGGTAGGTAGAGCGGCTCTGACTTTATAGACCAAATTATTTTAATAAAACCCCAATAATAATAAGTTAATAACCTAACCCCATTCATAGATTACTGGTGGATTATTATAGAGACGGCCCCAGGCCAGGAGACATAAGGGGTTGGGTTGAACCGTGGGCTGGGGCCACCCGGCCACATTTACTAATCTTTGCTCAGGGGGGCCTCATAAATATAGACCCACATGGTGTGGACTGGTCATTTTTACTAAGGAATATAGTTTAAACATTTATGTGCAAAAGAGAAAATAAGAAGTCAGCTCCAATCAGATATCTGCACATAGACCAAGACTCTGGGTCTATGCAGATATCTGATTGGAGCTGACTTAGTGGCTTCTTTTTTTTTCTCTTTATCTCTTTATTATGGCTTCGGGGGGGGGGGGGGGGGGGGGGGCAGGGGTGACACCATTTTCTACCGCACCGGGTGACACCAACCATAGCAACTCCAACCATTAGGAACCCAGCAAAGTTGAATTCGCAACGCGATTAATATAACCTGAATTAATCGCATTGCGATTACAACTTAGTCAAATTTGTGACACTGCAGTTTCCCTATGAATCTAAAATGGATGCTGTCCAGGAGGTGGGAGGGTCTGGGAGGGAGGGTATGATGCTGATTGGCTGGAATGTGTCTGCTGACTGTGAGGTACAGGGTCAAAGTTTACACAATGATGACAAATAGGGGGCGGACCGAAAATCGCATATGTTCGCCCGCCGCGGCGAACGCGAACAAGCGATGTTCGCCGGGAACTATTCGCCGGCGAATAGTTCGGGACATCTCTATTTGACAGCAGTATATAAGCCTGTAATTTCGCACGTGCTGATGCTGCAAGGCCTGAAAATAGTGATTTTTGTCAAATAAGTGTGTTTTTCAAACCCCAGAAAATGATGGGTGTATTTCTAGCTTAAATTGCACACTGACTAATACAGATGTTGTAGATTGCCCAAAAAGTCTTTTTTTGCTAACAGAATATGAATGCTGTATATATTAAACTTAAATTTAACACTTGCAAATCTGGCAAATACTGTTTTTTGGGGGAAAAAAGTGTGTTTTTCAAACCCCAGAAAATGATGGGTGTATTTCTAGCTTAAATTGCAAACTGACTAATACAGATGTTGTAGATTGCCCAAAAAGTCTTTTTTTGCTAACAGAATATGAATGCTGTATATATTAAACTTGAATTTAACACTTGCAGATCTGGCAAATACAGTTTTTTGAAGAAAAAAAATGTGTTTTTCAAACCCCAGAAAATTATGGGTGTATTTCTACCTTAAATTGCACACTGACTAATCCAGATGTTGTAGTTTGCCCCCAAAAAATGGTGATTTGCAAAGTCCCAAAAGCTCAGATGCAGTGCTGGTGCACTGAGCTTGCATAAAATGGCCTCCGCCGCCGCCACCCACCTAACTAACAGAATTCTAAAAGTTAGTATTTTTGGTCAATGAGCTCAGGGCAGGGTAAAACGATAGTGCCCTGTACCCACACAACTATTTGTCTGTACATCGCTGAGTGAGATTCTCTCCTATTCTCTCCCTGAAATCACAAGTCCAGCAGCATCCTCTCCCTACACTTGTAACAGCAGAGTGACATGCAGCGCTACGTGACCCAAGCTCATATAGAGCCTGGGTCACATGCTGTTCTGGCCAATCACAGCCATGCCATTAGTAGGCATGGCTGTGATGGCCTCTTGGGGCAAGTAGTATGACGCTTGTTGATTGGCTGCTGTGCAGCCTTTCAAAAAGCGCCAAGAAAGCGCCGAACACCGAACCCAAACTTTTACGAAAATGTTCGGGTTCGGGTCTGGGGTCCAAAAATCCTAAAGTTCAGTACGAACCCGAACTTTACAGTTCGGGTTCGCTCAATCCTACCTATAATGTCTCTGTAAGGTGATGATAATCGTGTCAACAGTGTCTCCTACCTAGGTACGGCTGGACACCTGGCTCCTAGTTCACTTGCAATAAATTGAGTGTAGTGATAGTAGGCGTAATAGAGGGATTTTGCAGCAGAAATTGATGTCCAGACCTTTAGGTGAAATTCAAACTTGTCTTTACTGAAGATAACTTTCATCCAAGCAGAATACAGCTTTGGTCTTTGGTCCCAGCAGGTTTTGGCAATGGTTGGCAGGAATAAATCTTCTGCACTATAACTCTGGAGCTTGCAGGATGAGACGTCTGCTTAGTAGCTCTGTAACTGTGGTAGGAATTTATCTTCTGTGCGTCTCTTTATCTTCTGCTCTGTGGGGACTGACTAGCTGAGGAGGAATATGGCTTCTCCTAGGTCTCTGGACTTTACTCATAGATATATTCTCAGGGAATGCTTTCGTCCTGGAACTCTGAAGGTTGTCTGCTGTTTCTGTCATCCAGCTGAGGCTGCAGGGCTCTCAGGCGGGGGAGGTGATCAATGTCTCAGCCGAGACAAGATCCTGGCTTTCTTACCTATGCAGGGGATCTCCTACACACACCCTACCCCTAGCAGTGGGTAGGCTATACTGCACTCTAACTTCCTTCTCCACCCAAGGTGTAGGATGTGGGAACAGTCCAGACCTCCACAGAGGGGGAGCTAAGCTGGAATGAACCATTCCAGCCTAAATGTACTAAACTGTAACTAGTTCCTTACAAATCCATTGCTGCCACCTGCTGGTAAACATGGAAAATTACAAGGAAATTCACATTTAACAAAGTTTTAAATGCACAGTTGTGAAGACATGAGCAAAATCATATCAGATGACAAGGTAAAGGCTCTTAATAGATAGTAGTGGGGTAGAGGCGTGTATCAACACAACTCTGGGGTGTTACAGGTGATCTTTTTCTTGCTTCTAAAATACATTGCACTGTTCATGCAATGCAAGGAATTTGACTTTCAGTGCTATATTGACATTCACCAGCAGGCTGCGTCAGAGAGGCACAACCTGCTGGGACACGCTGGAAGCAGGCCTGTGGCCTTCGCTAGGCCCTGGCCTGCCTGCACTGACAATGACACCCCGCAATATCATTTGCGGGGTGCTAATGGGAAACAGAGGGAGTCCGCTTCCTCTGTCACCCCTTACAAACCACCCGTATTATTGCCAGACAGCTAAACGGCCGGGATCAGCCTCTCTACAGAAGTGCGGCTATTACGAAAGAGCGAAGCCCCCACTCTCTGCTGTACAGGAGACCCACGGAGCGGTTTGAGTAAAAAAGTGGCCACCCAGTGTGTAACACCCCAGAGTGGTGTTACCATTCCTGCACCCTGCTACTATCTTTAATGGGCAAACATAATTGTCATTTGTGTATTTTGTTCCATGTCCTCTCCACAATGTGCATTCCTATCTTGTTATGCAACTGTTCATATTCAATTTACCTGGTTCACCAGCAGGTGGCAGCAAATATGGCAGAGCTATCTTAGATAGAATGGAACTTACCATTTCATTCTAACCCCCCCTCTGGAGAGAAGTGGGATAGTCCTAATTCCTGCAGAAAGGGTGGGGACCAGTTAGTTCCAGTTGAAGTGTACCCTCTGTAAGGGGAAGGGTGTGCAGGGGCACGTCTCTGCAGGATGTGTCCACGCCAGCCATAATGCCTTAAGCTCTGCTGGCCATGGAGGCTAAAGTCTGAAGCCTCAAGAGCCAGGAGTAAACTTCCTTGGCTGAAGTTAAGTCTGACTAAAGAGAGAAGTGCAGCATAAAGAAGAAGCCAATTTACTGAGTCAGCTTGTCAGTACAGCAGAGTGAAAGAAAGATTTAGCAGAGTTGAGTTTGCCTGCCAGTTTAATGCTAAAGCCTGCTGAGACCAAGACAAAGGCTGTAAGCTGTTGGAAGAAATGTTTATTCAAAGTAAAGCTGCTGTTGAACTTCATCTCAAGGTCTGGACTCAAGTTATTCTTTTATCCCTAAATGATTCCCCCTTTTTACTGCTTCGGAGCCAAAGCCAGTGGTATCCAGGTAGGAGCACCGTGACACATAAAGAGACATTTAGGCCGCACTACACCACTCACACTCGTTACCAAAAAATAACTCACCCACATAGAAATTTCGTATTGCTGCAAAACTGGGCTTGCAGTTATGTCTCATACCTACATCTAAGTGCAGTGCTTACTGGTATGGTCTGATTAGACATTGGGTCTTACCGCAAGAGGACAAAAGTGTTTCTCTTACTGCCCTATAAAAAGGCTTTCAGAGGCTACTTTTGGGTAGCTTACCTCTTGTTGAGAGATCATTGACTGGTAGACATGCCTGTATGATGCATTGAAAGACATTTTGCCAAGTTGACAGACTTTGAGAGGGGGCTCATCAATGGACTGAGAGAAGCAAATTGCTTGTTTTGACAGATAGCTCACCATGGCATTATTATTATTATTATTATTATTATTATTATTATCATCTCGGCATATTTGTTGGGGTGCGGCCAGATGTCCGCTGGTCCCCATTATAGTTAATGAGGCCGGATGGAGACGTTTGAGCTTCTGCCAATGCTGGAATGCAGAGAGATCCAGCAGGCTCAGTGGCGTAATACAGAGGAAGCAGCTGCTTCGGGGCCTGAGTGGAGAAGGGGCCTGGTGTAATCGTCAGGAATTCAGCAGGAGGTAAGTACGCCAGGAAAGACCAAATCACAGGTGGAACCTTAATTAACAGGCAACCTGTGGCCAGCAGGCTGCGTGTATTTATAGTGGGGAGTGAGGGTCATGTGACGTGGCCAGCGTCACATGACCGACAGACCAACCAGTCGAGCACCGAGTGATCAGCTCGGCGCTCAAGGAAGACTAGGAGCAGGGAGCCACCCAGCTAGTAAAGCCGCCCTGGGAATGAGGTCAAACACAGATCCTCATTCCCAAAGCTAAGCAACAGTTCTGCGGGCAATGGGGGACCGAGTGCACCTTTGGAACCCCGTTACACCTGGGAGCAGTATATTTTCTAGTACAATTCAGGCTAAGCCCGGCCCCCAATGTGAGTATATCTGAAGGGGGCCCAGCCTTGCCTGAAATTTACTAGAAAAGGTGTACATACCGTACCAGTATGAAGACCCTTTGGAATGAAGTAATGGTAGGCTAAAGGACCTTTGATGATATTACCATGTCACATGATTCAAGGTCCTTTAGCCTCAAAGAGACATCAGAGGAGAACAAAGAACCTGCAGCCTGTAAGTAAATAAGTGTGTGTATAAAAATGTATGCGTGTATGTGTTTATCTGTGTGAATATACCTGTATGTGTGTCTGTATAAATGTGTGTGTATGTCTATACGGTATATGTTCATCTGTGTGTATGTATATATGTTTATGTGTGTGTTTGAGTATCTATGTCAACAAATCTGTTTATTGTGTATCTATTCTAGGAGATATCTGGATATGGGTAGTAATGTGCATATAAATATATGAAGAATTAGAGCACTACTACTGTCACGGCTGAGGATGGGGGAAATCCTCAGCCGTGTGGAGCCCGGTGATGTTTCGGCTGCTTGGCCATGTAGACAGGATTAGGGAGCAGGTCACCTCCTAAGGCATCCCTAACCTGACCCTAGCTCCTAGTTACATGGGCCAACCTTGATGGCAGGAGGGCCCATGCGCCGGAACCTCTGAGTCCCTGCTAGCCCTCAAGATGACCCTCACCTAGGAGCTAAGTAAGACAAGCCCACTCCTCCTAGACACGGAGGAGCAGGAGTCTCAACGGCCAAGCTGCAGGAAAAGGGGAGACATAAACAGCTCTATGGATATGGCAGGTGAACAAGGAGTTCCACCTACCTGCCACAGCCTTGCTGACTGGATCCCTGTGTTAGCAGGGTGCAGATCACAAGCGCATCCCTACACAGGGACCCAGATCCATAGCTGCACAAAATCACATATAAAACATCACACGGACATCACACATAACTAGAAATAACTAAAGCACAATATGGTTATGACATTAAGGTTTATGACCACAGGGGTGGCTCTTACTGGCAGGTAACAAATACATGAGGCTGCTCTCAGCTAAGCATGGCTGAAGCAACCTGCAGGCCTACAAAAGCAATGAGGCTTTATAGGCCAAGAAGCCACACCCCACAGTCGGACACACCCAGTGCACACACACACTAGGAAGGGGATTAACCCTTCCAACACCAGGGAAGGGAAAACACCACTTAAAGGGAACGTGCACACAATAACATAAAACACAGTGCACACAACACACACACCTAACAAAGGGTTGCTAGGTGTGACCGCATGCCAGAGCAGCAAGCTACCTAGCAACGCTCAGGCTGCTCTGCTGCTAAAAACAACACTGGTTGCCCGCGGCAACCACAAGTGAGGCCACAGACAAGCGGCCCTCACCCGTGGTTGAACGCCCATACAAAACCGCAGGCAACCGCATGCGGTAAAGGAGTCACGGTCATGGGCATGGCCGTGACAACTACTCCTATCCAGATATTTAGGACACTGCGAAAGATACTTGTTAAAAAAAAAAATCCTCATGATAGGTCATCAATATCGGAGCGGGGGGGGGGGGGGGGGCTGTAGAAAACTTGCTGTGGGGCCTAGTCAATCCTAGCTTCACCCCTGGGCAGGCTGTTCCCTCCTGTCAGATCCCTAGTGCTAGTGTGAAACTAAGCCTAAGATGTCTTTGTGGCAAACTCTGCAGAGACGAGAGATGGCTGAAAGAAGACATTATGTCGGTCTGGGTCAAATAGAGAAGACGAGGAAAGAGAATGTCTACATCAGAGGAGACATCACTGGATGTAATAGGCATGTAGTGCTGTAAACTCCTGTATGTTTGGTAGTGCTAAATGTAATGTCCAAATCATGTCCCATCTTTTAAGGCATTGGAATCTATTACGGGCAGATTCTGGAATCTGTTCAACCAGAATTTTATGGAAACCCTCAAAATTACACTTATGATATTGGGAGGCATATCTTGAGGGGTTTCTAAAACAGCAGCTGCACACATTTTAACATATGATTTTAAATTGAAGGGATCACTTTCACTTTCTTCCTGCACTATAGATGCTTTCTCAATGTGCTCAATAAGGGCTTATTCAAAAAAATGTATTTATCGGCCATATTTAAGCCTTATTTACTAAGACCTGCAAATCATTGGCTGAAAACAGAAAGTAAATGGCATTTTTCGTTATGACATCTGCTCATTTTGTTTCATACAGCAAATACATTTTCAAAATTGCTGCAAGTCCTATCATATTGCGTATTCCGGATCTTTCCCCTGTATTGAAATTAATTAGATAAGTCTGACACATCTCAAAGTATTGACCAATACTGCTAAAACGTGGATGGATCCGGCACTCAGATAAAAACAAAAAAAGTTTAAAAACAACTGTCGCTTATGCGTTTCGGGCATACAATCCCTTCCTATATGATGAAAGGCACGTATGCCTGAAACGCGTAAGCGACAGTGGTTTTAACGTTTTTCTACTAGGTTCTGAATCAATAAAGGAATTCGATTTTTTAACAGTGCCACACAGATAGTGCTCTTATTAATAATAGTACCCTTTACAGTGCCCCTCATAGTGATAATACTCCCCAAAAGTGCACCTGTTAGTAGAAGTGCCCTCCTTATTAGGTCAAATGATACTAATTCCTCCACAGAACCCCCAGACAGGATCAACATCTGATCAGTGAGGGTCCGACTCCTGGCACTCCGACTGATGAGCTGTTTAAATAGGCTTCACTGCTACTATTGAATCAGGGGCCTTTTCCTAGGTCAGTGATGTCGCATTCATCGGGCCCATGGCTTATGTACAGCTCAGATCCATTCAAGTGAATGGACTTGGTATCACGAACCACCGGGTGTGAACCCACTGTGCCACGTCTCCTACCTCCTCTAAGGGCGTTGTCTAAGTGAACCTCTCGATCTTCTCAGTACCCCTGATGGTGGTGATAGACTTTCCCGAGGGGAACACCAGGTCGCTACCTCTTGAGGAGAATAGGCACACGAGGCAGCTGGTCCATGAGTACCAGGAGGTACCTGAGAAAGGTATCAGAGGTACAGACGACAGCAGGCTGAGTCGTAACCAGGAGCAACAGAGCAGGACCGAATGATGAGGCAGAGGTGAAGTCAGACAGGCAATAGGTCAGTGCAGGCGGCACTGGTACAGGTCAGGCAAGCCGGGTTGGCAACAAGAGAGTCAAGGCAAGCAGGCAGGGATCAAACAGGTAGCAGAGTCAGGAACCCAAACGGATATCAGGAACCTTAGCAAGACACAAGGACCTTGACACTGTGGCATCTGGGAAGGGGGGCTGAGCGACTTATATATGTGCAGGAAGGCTAGGATTGGGCAGCGAGGTCACATGACCTAACCCATAAAGCCCAGGAAGTGACGTGTGCCGGCCCTTAGGGAAGTGCTACAGGAAACAAACAGCAAGCATGCTGTGGCCAGGGCTGAGAGGAAACTGTGGAGCGAATCACAGAACAACAGTACCTACACAGACAGAGCCCAAGACTGCAGCGGTGAATGGGAAGCACTGGCCGCAGATCACAGCTGAGCACGGCGCCCGGGACTGTGGTGGTAAGCAGGGGAACAGCGATGCACAGCAGCCGCTGTTACACTTTGGCTGCAACACCAAGCACAACCTCTACACAATAATATAAAGTATAGGCACAGCGCTCACCTGCTCATCGTTTGGAAGGCACGGAGGTGCTGGGAACACAGCACCAAAGATAAATCCAAAAAAGAGGAACAAATTCCAACTTCCCTGTAAAAACAATGGTCTTTATTGAACAAGCAATAACAACTCCCATAGAAAAAACACTTTTATCTACATGTTTTGGATTAAAACATTAGGATTCTAATGTTTTAATACGAAACGCGTAAATAAGTGTTTTTTCTATGGGAGTTTTTATCGCTAGTTCAATAAAGACCATCGTTTTTACTGGGAAGCTGGAATTTGTTCCTCTTTTTTGAACCTCTATACAATGCACAGAATTGTGCTTGATAAGCTATGAGGAGGCCATAGCCTCTTCAAGCAGCTGGTCGGCAAAGGTACTGGGAATTGGACCCTCATCGATCAGAAAATGATGACCTCTCTTTAGGGGAGGTCATCAATATTCTACTCCCAGAAACATTTTAATACAAGGCATGGAGACTTAACCACTTGCCATCTGGGCCATTTGCCCCCTTCCTGACCAGGCCAAATTTTGCAAAACTGACATATCTCACTTTATGTGGTAATAACTTTGGAACGCCTTTATTTATCCAAGTCATTCAGTGATTGTTTTCTCGTGACACATTGTACTTCATGATAGTCATAAATTTGAGTCAAAATATTTCACTTTTATTTATGAAAAAATCCCAAATTTACCCAAAAATTTGAAAAATTCGCAATTTTCTAAATTTCAATTTCTCTGCTTTTAAAACAGAAAGTGATACCTCATAAAATATTTATTATTCAACATTCCCCATATGTCTACTTTATGTTGGCATCATTTTGGAAATGTTATTTTATTTTTTTAGGACGTTAGAAGGCTTAGAAGTTTAGAAGCAATTCTTCAAATTTTTAAGAAAATTGCCAAAACCCACTTTTTAAGGACCAGTTCAGGTATGAAGTCACTTTGTGGGGCCTACATAGTGGATACCCCCATAAATGACCCCATTGTAGAAACTACACCCCTCAAGGTATTCAAAACCGATTTTACAAACTTTGTTAACCCTTTAGGCGTTCCACAAGAATTAAAGGAAAATGGAGATCAAATTTTGAAATTTCACTTTTTTGGCAGATTTTCCATTTTAATCAATTTTTTTCTTTAACACATCGATGGTTAACAGCCAAACAAAACTCAATATTTATTACCCAGATTCTGCGGTTTACAGAAACACCCCACATGTGGTCATAAACTGCTGTATGGGCACACGGCAGGGCGCAGAAGAAATGGAACTCCACATGGTTTTTAGATGCTATGTCCTATTTGAAGCCCCCTGATGCACCCTTACAGTAGAAACTCCCAAGAAGTGACCCCATTTTGGAAACTAGGGGATAAGGTGCCAGTTTTATTAGTACTATTTTTGGGTACATATGATTTTTTGATCATTCATTATAACACTTTATGGGGCAAGGTGACCAAAAAATTGGTTGTTTTAGCACAGTTTCTATTTATTTATTTTTACAGCGTTCACCTGAGGGGTTCAGTCAAGTGACATTTTTATAGAGCAGATTGTTACGGACGTGGCGATACCTAATATGTATACTTTTTCTCATTTATTAAAGTTTTACACAATAATAGCATTTTTGAAACAAATAAATTATGTTTTAATGTGTCCATGTTCTGAGAGCTATAGTTTTTTTATTTTTTGAGAGATTTTCTTATGTAGGGGCTCATTTTTTGTGGGATGAGGTGACGGTTTTATTGGTACTATTTTGTGGGACATACGCATTTTTGATCACTTGGTGTTGCACCTTTTGTGATGCAAGGTGACAAAAATTGCTTGTTTTGACACAGTTTTTTTTTTTTTTTTTTTTACGGTGTTCACCCGAGGGGTTAGGTCATGTGATATTTTTATAGAGCTGGTTTTTACGGACGCGGCAATACCTAATATGTATACTTTTTTTTATTTGTTTCACTTTAACACAATAATAGCATTTAAGAAACCAAAAAAATGATGTTTTAGTGTCTCCATGTTCTAAGAGCTATAGTTTTTTTATTTTTTGAGAGACCTCACACAGCTCCTGCACACTCCGGTCACGGCGGTCACATGACCGCCGGGCCGGAACAGGAAGCGCACAGCGCTTCCTTCTCTGCAGACACAGCGCTCGGTGAGCGCTGTGTCTGCAGCGATCGTGAAGGCAGGGACACCTGGGAACTGTCCCTGCCTTGTCTTAGGGTTGCCCTGCTGTCACTGACAGTGGGCAACCCGATCAGCAGCTGCACGATTAGCGTGCAGCTGCTATTTCTGACAGGACGTTCTAAAACGTGCTGTCAGAAATAGACGTCCACCCATAGGACGTTTATAGTCTATGGGCGGACGTGAAGCGGTTAAGGGTCATGGGTCAATACTGTAAAAGAAAACCTTAAGGAGCACATTATAAAAGATATACATTAGAATATAGGTTATTAATAGCCAATAAGGACACAATGTTCACCTGCAACAGTGGAAAATGAGGATCCGGCTCCCTGCACCGATCTTGCAAAGAACATCAGCCAATATGAGTCAGCGAAGGTAAAAACTGTCAGCGACAGAAGAGGAAACAACAGTTTATAGATATTCATCAATGGTAGATGAGATGAGGGGGACGTGCAATAGTATGAACTGTCAGGTTATATGTTTTCTTGTGGCAAAGGGAATGTTCTTCCAGAAACAATGACATATACAGGTATATAGTGTTCATTTTAGGACATGGTCAGATATCATAGTCACATATCAGAATAATGTCAGTGTGAGGCAAAATACTCGCTTTGACACCTGACCCCGACTCCTGACCCGAACTTTGATATTTGACTCACACATCTGAGTTTGACTTATGCTCTTTATAGGTCAGGGTCAAATTCAGATTGAGTTATAGATATACTGTGTATGTGTATGCTAAATCACACAACCAAAGAAAGTATATAGTTGAACTTCTGGCTATGTGTCTGAAATGCTGTAAGCTAACAGATTACAGTGTTATATGAGTGCATAGCTCAGTGGTTAGGTTACTGGTTTGTGCACTGGAGTTTTGGGGTACAAAACCAATTAGTAACCTTAAAAGAACAAGTTAAAGTTTTTAAACATTACATAAGAGATGTCTGAATATCCTAACTAGTCAGCATCACCATGACTGTTAGGTTTACTGTATCTTTGTATGCTAAATCACATAAATGAAGAAAATCCCATGTTAATATTAGGCAAGCCTATAGCTCAGTGGTAATGCAATTGCCTCATATATACAGTGTTCCTGGGTTCAAAACCTCTTTCAGCCTTTAAAAAAAATAACAAACTTTTTTTTTAAGCCCTAGATAAGAGACAAATTCAAGTGATGTGTGACACTGATATCTGACTTTCTTCACTGGTCAGCGTCACAATGACTTAGTTTTATTATATCTATTTCAGGTGTCTAAATCTATAGCTCAGTGGTAAGGCACTTGCTTTACATGCAGTGTTCACAGGTTCAATACCCTTTTCAGGCTTTTAATAAAATTAATACTTTATTGAGCCCTAGATAAGAGAAAAATTGTGAAAAGTGATGTTTTATGTAAGTAATCCATTTTACTGTATCTTCATCTATTTCCAAGTGACTGGGGGCTATTTTGCTTTTTGTTGTCTTGAAAGAGCCACTGAACAATACAATAATGTATTCTTATTTCTTAGGACGGAGTCTAATTATCAGATCTGTAAATCACTTTATTGAAATTATTTGTTGGCATCCACCCAAACATAAGCTGCAAAGATATGACCACTAGGAGTCTCACTAGTCCACTGTCTGTGGTTAGGCATGGCCCAGCTCTCCCAGCAAATCCAGGCAGGAGGAAGTGTGGGAGTGTTCTGGAGTAGCTGATGCCGCAGGAGACTTGCAGGATTCACTACCTCCTCACAGAACTGCAAACCAACCTATCTTCTAAATGTGCTCTCCCTCTGCTATCTTACATGGGTTATACATTGATTCACCTCTCTCAAGTGTGTATGCAGTTATTAGCAAGAATCACTATTTTTCTAGGACTCCTGAAAAAGTTGAGTAGTCACTATATGCAGAGCTGTGTCCTGGCTTATACATATCTACTAAAGATGAGTGAATTTTTCCAAAATTCGATTCGGCCGATTCGAAAAAAAAAAATGAAAAAATTTATTTGCGGTGAATCGCATTAAAAAACGTCTATTTCCTGGCTGCAGAGAGCCTTTATAGTGGTGTAGAACACTGTGCCTTGCAGTAATACGCATAGGGAGTCTGATGTTGTAGTGAAGTAATGCTGTGAGTCAGTATGACATGCAGATGACAGGCGTCGCTCTTAGAATCTTTGGGCAGTCATGGGGCCAAAACTGAACAAATAACTATGAACTCAGCCTTACAGGTCGATGTTAGCGTCAAGAAGAAGCGCACTCCTTTTACAGCTGATTCCACATAGATGTCTACAGAACCTGTTCTATTAAACGCTTATACAAGTAGATCCTTCAGAACAATAACCCCCAAAAATGGATCCTGTCTGTGGACCTCACGGTTTTACTCGGTCAGCATTTGGTCAGTAATCCATCAGTATTGCTAATGCCAAAAAAAAAAAACAGGAGTGGATCCAAAACAGAGATGACACATGAATGGAATATTTGCATGTCTTCTGTGTTTTGTACCAACTCCTGCTTTTGGCTACTAAATCACAAGCCAATTATGAATGGACCATACAGGCCTTACAGCTGCTACACAGACAGGATCCGTTGTGCGTCTCATTTTTTCTTCCTTCTGACAGATCAGAAGAAGGGTCAAATAAATGATTATGTCAGCCAGGTCGAAAGCCAAAATAGTGGACCAGTCATGAAGTGGGGAGGGTGGGAACAGCATGAGAAGTCCACAGACAGGCCCTATGACATAGTGTTGAGGTGGAGGCCACAGAGTGGCTAAATGACAGATTGTGGAGGTGGCAGCAGCAGCATAAGGAGGAGGCCACAGAGTGGCACAATTACAGTGTGGAAGTGGCAGCAGCATCAGGAGGCCACAGAGTGGCAGGGTGACATAGTGTGGAGATGGCAGCAGCATGAGGAGACCACAGAGTGGCAGGGTGACATAGTGTGGAGGTGGCAGCAGCATGAAGAGACCACAGAGTGGCAGGGTGACAGTGTGGAGGTGGCAACAGCATCAGGGGATAACACAGAGTGGCAAGGTGACATAGTGTGGAGGTGGCAGCAGGATCAGGAGGCCACAGAGTGGCAATGTGACATAGTGTGGAGGTGGCAGCAGCATGAGGAGGTCACAGAGTGGCAAGGTGACATAGTGTGGAGGTGGCAGCAGCATGAGGAGGTCGCAGAGTGGCAAGGTGACATAGTGTGTAGGTGGCAGCAGCATGAGGAGACCACAGAGTGGCAAGGTGATATAGTGTGGAGGTGGCAGCATCAGAAGGAAACCACAGAGTGAACTGGTGACAGAGTGGGGAGGTGGGTGGCAATAACCGTACCCGCTGACGATGGTGGTGGTAAGAAGGAGCACTTGGCATCAGATGTGTGGCACCAGGCGGGTGGCAGCATCAGAATAGTAGCTGAGGCAGGTAGCCAGAAGAAACCGGTCAGTGTTGGTGTCGGACCATGGATGTTGTAGTCTGATGCATCAGGAATTGGTGGGTGGAAATCCTGGCTGATTAATCTTGACAAAGGTCAGTCTCTCCACATTTTGGGTGGACAGGCGAGTTCTTCTTGGGGTAACTATGGCCCCCGCCACACTAAACACCCGCTCTGATGCCACACTACTGGACAGGCAGCACAGCTTTTCCAGGGAAAACTGGCAGTTTGGCTGCAAAGTAGTCCAGTAGATCTTCAATGTGGGGTGGCAGGGTGCTGTACAAGTATGCCACAACCTGCTGGTTCAGGTCCTGCTCTATGTCTAGCTGCTGGTGAGTAGTTTCTTTATTATGCGGGTAAAGAAAGCTGCTCATCAGTGACTCTAGACTCAGGCTTCTGCTGATAGAGCTGGTACTGCTCCTGCCACCCCACCCCTCCCCAGCAGCCATGGCAGTGGAACGTGAGCGCAGAGGGCCCCCCCGGTCAGATCTGCGAGAGGATGGACGATGGTGCAGATAGGCAGCGGCCAACTGACTACATAGGATGTCTCTATAGTAGTTCAGTTTGTCCTCCCTCTCAGTGGGTGTAAAAAGGCCCCCCATTTTGGACTGGTAGTGAGGGTCCAACAAGGTGGAGAGCAGTCATCCCTCTGTTGAATGTTGACAATTTGGCTGTCACTACGCAAACAAGTGAGCATACATCGGGCTATTTGTGCAAGTGACTCGGAGGGACGCCCTGCCTCCATCTCCACTGCATACTGACACAGTGTGTCTGGGTCCTCTGCCTCCTCTTCCTCATCACTCTCTAGCTCCTCTGGCTGCTCCTGCTCATCCTCTCCTGTCAAATGTGTATAAAAACCAACCATTTCGCTAGACATTGCTTGTGCTCCAATGTCCTCCTCCTCCAGTTCAGCCTCCACAGGTCTCATGTGGCCATGAGATCTAGGAGCCACGTCTCCAGTCCCCTGACCAGCCAGATTTACCAGCATCTGTTCTAGGACATGAAGCAGTGGAATGACATTGTTCATCCCGTAGTCCTGGCGACTGACAAATAACGTGGCCTCCTCAAATGGCCTGAGCAAACAGCAGGTGTCACCCATGAGCTGCCACTGGCTGACATCTATGTTTCATGGCCATTTTTTAGGATGTCTTTCAGACGGGTGGAAGACTTCAGGAACCGCTTGACAACCATATTGAACACGTGTGCCATGCAGGGTGCATGGCTCAGCCCTCCTTGATGCAGAGCCGACACCATGTTCTTCCCATTGTCGGTAACCATGGTTCTGATTTTTAGTTGTCGCAGAGAATTCTTGATGGAGGACATGGAGCAGTTCCTCCCCTGTGTGACTCTGTTCGCCCAGGCAAATAAGGTGCAGAACAGTGTGACACTGCCGTGTCCTGCACATGTAGTATGCTGGAGGGGCACTGTGAATTGTCCCTGCAGTGAAGGCTGAGGACATGGTGGAGGATGAGGAGGCAGAGGCGGACATTGTCGCAGGACCAACGGCGTGAGAACCTGGAGGCGAAAGCGGCATCACCTGGCCAAGTTTCTGGTGTGGCTGTGCAGGAACCACATTCACCCAGTGAGCCGTAAAGGACATGTATTGTCCCTGACCGTAGTTACAGCTCCACACGTATGCGCTGACGTGCACTTTGGCAGACAGATAATGGGAAGGACAGACAGCTCCCTTCTGCTGAGGTGGTGTAGCCTTGACTGCCTGAAATCGTCTGATTGCCACTGGTTGATGCAGCGGTTGCTGTGGCAGGCTGGACCACCACATCGGAGCCACGGTTCTCCCAGGCCACTTTATGGTGACGCTGCATATGTTGTAGCGGGGCCATGTTGCCAATATTTTTTTAACAAAAAACTTCCACACCGCCGAGTAGGTGATTTTACCCCTAACACTACGCACTGACTGACTGCTACCACCGATGACTCCATGAACCACTACTTCACGGGCAGGCTGGCCCCTTATGAAGCTGGTGGTCTACCCCAGGCACGTTTGGCTCCCGACCTCCCACTGCTGCCTCGCGGCCATGCTAGCGACTTGCTGGCACCTCTGCCGCCTCACGGGCAAGCTGCCACCCTCTTATCCCTATGATGAAGAAGCCCCTTCGTCACCCTGCACGTCACTGATGTCCTCTTCAACCATCTCTGGGTCAGGAGTCTGACCGCTCGTAACACCAGCTCCCATGCCACTCTCATTATCACTACTTGCCCGCCTAGTGGACGAAGCGGTGGATGTCTCCTCCACATCTTGGCTTGCCAGTAGCTGCTGACTGTAGCTCGTTCTCACTGTATAGTGGAGCTGAGCCCACAGAATACAAAACTTCTCTGGCTGAGGGAACAGAAAAGGACAGAGGCAGGTTGAGGACAGGTGAGGGCACAGGGCCTGCTCCTGGGCCATGCCAACTAAGGGTTGTATCTGACGAACCCACTGGCTCTTGGCTGGGGGTGTCTGATGTCACTTGCGACGAAGTCGAAGATCGAGTCAACCATTCAAGAACGGCTGGGTTGCTGGTCAAGACACGACCGCTAGCTGACACTGGGAGTTCAGGCCTCTCGAAGTGACCCCTGCTGCCATGGCCCCTTACTGTGCTGCCACTCCCCTGTGCAGGGCCTAGCACTTCTCTGTCTGACATACTGTTAGATCAAATAAATAAATAAAAAGGAAAAGGAAACGCCCCAAAAATGTCTGTAATTTTCTCACTTCACCACACAACGGCTAATAAGCCCTATTTTTTTACTAATACACACAAAAAAGGGCTTTAGAACATAACTGGACCGTTGAATGGCAAATATATTTTTAGTTTGCCACTATTACACGACAAAAACGGCTTTATAACATATAACTGCACCGATGAACGGCAAATATATTTTTCTTTTGCCACCAATACACGCCACAAAAGGCTTTAGAACATATAACTGCACCGCTGAACGGCAAATATATATTTATTTTGCCATTAATACACGACACAAAAGGCTTTAGAACATATAATTCCTCCGCTGAACGGCAAATATATTTTTCTTTTGCCACTAATACACGCCAAAAAAAGCTTTACAACATAACTGCACCGCTGATCGGCAAATATATTTTATTTTTGCCACAATTACACGACAAAAGGGGCTTTATAACATATAACTACACCACTGAACGGCAAATATATTTTTCTTTTGCCACTAATACACGCCAAAAATGGCTTTACAACATAACTGCACCGCTAAACGGCAAATATATTTTTATTTTTCCAATATAACATGACAAAAAGGGCTTTATAACATATAACTGCACCGCTGAATGGCAAATATATACACTGCTCAAAAAAATAAAGGGAACACTTAAACAACACAATGTAACTCCAAGTCAATCACACTTCTGTGAAATCAAACTGTCCACTTAGGAAGCAACACTGAGTGACAATCAATTTCACATGCTGTTGTGCAAATGGGATAGACAACAGGTGGAAATTATAGGCAATTAGCAAGACACCCCCAATAAAGGAATGGTTCTGCAGGTGGTAACCACAGACCACTTCTCAGTTCCTATGCTTCCTGGCTGATGTTTTGGTCACTTTTGAATGCTGGCGGTGCTTTCACTCTAGTGGTAGCATGAGACGGAATATACAACCCACACAAGTGGCTCAGGTAGTGCAGCTTATCCAGGATGGCACATCAATGCGAGCTGTGGCAAGAAGGTTTGCTGTGTCTGTCAGCGTAGTGTACAGAGCATGGAGGCGCTACCAGGAGACAGGACAGTACATCAGGAGACGTGGAGGAGGCCGTAGGAGTGCAACAACCCAGCATCAGGACCGCTACCTCCGCCTTTGTGCAAGGAGGAACAGGAGGAGCACTGCCAGAGCCCTGCAAAATGACCTCCAGCAGGCCACAAATGTGCATTTGTCTGCTCAAACGGTCAGAAACAGACTCCATGAGGGTGATATGAGGGCCCGACGTCCACAGGTGGGGGTTGTGCTTACAGCCCAACACCGTGCAGGACGTTTGGCATTTGCCAAAGAACACCAAGATTGGCAAATTCGCCACTGGCGCCCTGTGCTCTTCACAGATGAAAGCAGGTTCACACTGAGCACATGTGACAGACGTGACAGAGTCTGGAGACGCCGTGGAGAACGTTCTGCTGCCTGCAACATCCTCCAGCATGACCGGATTGGCATTGGGTCAGTAATGGTGTGGGGTGACATTTCTTTGGAGTGCCGCACAGCCCTCCATGTGCTCGCCAGAGGTAGCCTCACTGCCATTAGGTACCGAGATGAGATCCTCAGACCCCTTGTGAGACCATATGCTGGTGCGGTTGGCCCTGGGTTCCTCCTAATGCAAGCCAATGCTAGACCTCATGTGGCTGGAGTGTGTCAGCAGTTCCTGCAAGACAAAGGCATTGATGCTATGGACTGGCCCGCCCGTTCCCCTGACCTGAATCCAATTGAGCACATCTGGGACATCATGTCTCGCTCTATCCACCATCGTCACGTTGCACCACAGACTGTCTAGGAGTTGGCAGATGCTTTAGTCCAGGTCTGGGAGGGGATCCCTCAGGAGACCGTCCGCCACCTCATCAGGAGCATGCACAGGCGTTGTAGGGATGTCATACAGGCACGTGGAGGCCACACACACTACTGAGCCTCATTTTGACTTGTTTTAAGGACATTACATCAAAGTTGGATCAGCCTGTAGTGTGTTTTTCCACTTTAATTTTGAGTGTGACTCCAAATCCAGACCTCCATGGGTTGAAAAATTTAATTTCCATTTTTTTATTTTTGTGTGATTTTGTTGTCAGCACATTCAACTATGTAAAGAACAAAGTATTTCAGAAGAATATTTAATTAACTCAGATCTAGGATGTGTTATTTTTGTGTTCCCTTTATTTTTTTGAGCAGTGTATATATATATTATTATTATTTTTTCAATAGATTTTATTATATGCCAATTTAGTAAAATATAAAAATATACATTTGGCAGCACTACAAGATAATGCCATTACTGTATGTATACTGCTTAGAGAAAGGCATAAAAAAAATCACAAGAAAACTTGTTACAAAAGTTGCAATATTCAAAGTGGCACTAAAAATATCATGTATCCGCCTGAAAAATAAACCTTTATGTGGCTGATGACAAAAAAATTACAAAGTTATGAGTTTCGAAATGTACAGATAAACATCTCATTGCCCTTAGGCTTCCTTCACACGAACGACACGGATCTGGTCCGGGTGTGTCCAGGAAAACCCGCAAGCTCAGCTAGATCTGGTCCGGGTGTGTCCATTTTCAGGGTTTTTGACACAATTCTTAGATCTTGCAGTAGTGTTAGACACACACTTCGATCCTATTAGGCATACAATTCGATCCTGTTTGTGATGCCAAAATATACAATGGCCAGGATACGGGTTGTTAATGTTCTGTATTTGTCGTGACGCCAATTGCAGCATGCGCAGGGTACTATCCCAGGGCCCTTCCAAGGTGTTATAACGCATGTCCCAGACTAGGAATGCCAAAGTGGTGTAATAGCCTATAGTGTCTCTGTAGGATAGGGATAAATGTGTCACGGTGTCTCCTAGCTGGGTACGGCTGAACTTCTGGCTTCCTGGCTCACTTGCAATAAATTTGAGTGTAGTGATAGTAGGAGTAATAGAGGAATTTTGCAGAAGAAAAGATGTCCAGACCTTTAGATGAAGTTCAAACGTTGCTTTACTTGAAACAACTTGCATCCAAGCAGTATACAGCTTTGGTCTCTTGGTCCCAGCAGTTTTTGGCAATGATTGGCAGGAATGAGTGCTTCAGCTTTAAAAATGGAGCTCTGATGTGTGGGGGACAGACTAGCTGAGGAGGGAATAGCTTCTCCTAGGTCTCTGGACTGATCTCTCAGATGGATTCTCAGGGGATGCTTTCTTCCTGGAATTCTGAAATTTGTCTGTAGTTTTCTGCTTTTCTCATCCAGCTGAAGGTGCTCAGACTGGGTATATGACCAAGTCTCAGCATAGACTATGTCCTTGCTATCTTCCCTATACAGGGGTTCTCCTGAACACTATCACACACCCTACCCCTAGCAGGGGGTGGGCTACACTCACTCTAACTTCCTTCTCCACCCATGCTGCAGGATATGGGAACAGCCCAATTCGCTCAGAGAGGGGAAGTTAAGCTGGAATAATCAATTCCAGCCTAGATTCACTAAACTTTAAGCTGTACTTGCCAATGTGTTGCTGCCACCAATGTTAAACATGTTAAACAATAGTATTTAACATAGATTTGTATGCACATTTGTGGAGGACATAAGCAAAATCACATCAGATGACATTATAAAGCTCTTAGAATACAGTAGCGGGGTAGAGGCGTGTAGTAACACAACTCTGGGGCGTTACACATGCTTTCGGCGTTCTCCCCCTGCTGCAGCTCGCCTGTCTGCTCTGCAGCGTAACTTTGGCCTTCCTGCTCACCGCCTCATATGCGACTAGTGTTGACCGCGAATATTCAAATCGCGAATTTTAATTGCGAATATCGCCACATCGAGAATTCACGAATATTTAGAATATAGTGCTATATACACTCACCTAAAGAATTATTAGGAACACCATACTAATACGGTGTTGGACCCCCTTTTGCCTTCAGAACTGCCTTAATTCTACGTGGCATTGATTCAACAAGGTGCTGATAGCATTCTTTAGAAATGTTGGCCCATATTGATAGGATAGCATCTTGCAGTTGATGGAGATTTGAGGGATGCACATCCAGGGCACGAAGCTCCCGTTCCACCGCATCCCAAAGATTCTCTATTATGTGGAGATCTGATGACTGTGGGGGCCATTTTAGTACAGTGAACTCAATGTCATGTTCAAGAAACCAATTTGAAATGATTCGAGCTTTGTGACATGGTGCATTATCCTGCTGGAAGTAGCCATCAGAGGATGCGTACATGGTGGTCATGAAGGGATGGACATGGTCAGAAACAATGCTCAGGTAGCCCGTGGCATTTAAACAATGCCCAATTGGCACTAAGGGGCCTAAAGTGTGCCCAGAAAACATCCCCCACACAATTACACCACCACCACCAGCCTGCACTCAAGGTTGTGCGTGTTGTGGCTTCACAAATGCTTTGCTGCATACCTCGGTTGTAACGAGTGGTTATTTCAGTCAACGTTGCTCTTCTATCAGCTTGAATCAGTCGGCCCATTCTCCTCTGACCTCTAGCATCCACAAGGCATTTTTGCCCACAGGACTGCCGCATACTGGATGTTTTTTTCTTTTCACACCATTCTTTGTAAACCCTAGAAATGGTTGTGCGTGAAAATCCCAGTAACTGAGCAGATTGTGAAATACTCAGACCGGCCCGTCTGGCACCAACAACCATGCCACGCTCAAAATTGCTTAAATCACCTTTCTTTCCCATTCTGACATTCAGTTTGGAGTTCAGGAGATTGTCTTGACCAGGACCACACCCCTAAATGCATTGAAGCAACTGCCATGTGATTGGTTGACTAGATAATTGCATTAATGAGAAATAGAACAGGTGTTCCTAATAATTCTTTAGGTGAGTGTATGTGTTTTATACACACTATGTACTATAGCTCCACCACACTGAGATCTTCTCAGAAATATAATCTATATATTACTGCTTTATTCACAGGCACAATATATGATTATAGACACCACTACTGTCTTAGCTCATCAGCATAGAAAAGACATATAGTAATATGTGGTAATGCTATAGCTTAGAGGTTAAACTATTAGTTTTAGGATGCATTCACACGACCGTATAAAAGGATCCGAATCCGTTCCGCAAATTTGCGGAACAGGTGCGGACCCATTCATTTCAATGGGGCCGCAAAAGATGCGAAAAGCACACTGTCTGCTGTCCGTATCCGTTATTCCGTTCTGTGGCCCCGCAAAAAATATAGAGCATGTATTATTTTTGTCCGCAACCGCGGACAAGCTTAGGCATTCTCTATATAGCGCTGGCCATGTGTGGTCCGCAAATTGCGGAACACACACGGCCGGTATCCGTGTTTTGCGGATCCGCAATTTGCGGACCGCAAAACACCTTACGGTCGTGTGAATGCACCCTTACATTTAGAAATCCTAGGTTTGAATCTCAAAAGAGACTTTGAAGTTTTTTTTTATTCTGATATTTTTTTCTTCCACATTTATCCCATAAGAAAATTGCTGACAATATTAAACAGCAGTACTACATGGATATTATTAATCAATGTAATTTTGTGCAATAAACTACTGATACTCATAGCATACTCTTACTATTTCTGTAACTACATTATATGTTATAACATCTTTTGTATTTGTTTTGAATATAAAAAAACTCAATACAAAACACTCTTAAAAGAAAATTCTATGTCCTTGTCATATTGATAATGTTTTTTAGAAAGCTAATACATATTACTGCTTTCTTTATAAATATATAGTGTCTATAAATAAACCAATAATAAGTCTTAGCAAAAAAATATATATATACAGTACAGACCAAAAGTTTGGACACACCTTCTCATTCAAAGAGTTTTCTTTATTTTCATGACTATGAAGGCATCAAAACTATGAATTAACACATGTGGAATTATATACATAACAAACAAGTGTGAAACAATTGAAAATATGTCATATTCTAGGTTCTTCAAAGTAGCCACCTTTTGCTTTGATTACTGCTTTGCACACTCTTGGCATTCTCTTGATGAGCTTCAAGAGGTAGTCCCCTGAAATGGTTTTCACTTCACAGGTGTGTCCTGTCAGGTTTAATAAGTGGGATTTCTTGCCTTATAAATGGGGTTGGGACCATCAGTTGCGTTGAGGAGAAGTCAGGTGGATACACAGCTGATAGTCCTACTGAATAGACTGTTAGAATTTGTATTATGGCAAGAAAAAAGCAGCTAAGTAAAGAAAAACGAGTGCCCATCATTACTTTAAGAAATGAAGGTCAGTCAGTCAGCCGAAAAATTGGGAAAACTTTGAAAGTAAGGGCTATTTGACCATGAAGGAGAGTGATGGGGTGCTGCGCCAGATGACCTGGCCTCCACAGTCACCGGACCTGAACCCAATCGAGATGGTTTGGGGTGAGCTGGACCGCAGAGTGAAGGCAAAAGGGCCAACAAGTGCTAAGCATCTCTGGGAACTCCTTCAAGATTGTTGGAAGACCATTTCAGGGGACTACCTCTTGAAGCTCATCAAGAGAATGCCAAGAGTGTGCAAAGCAGTAATCAAAGCAAAAGCTGGCTACTTTGAAGAACCTAGAATATGACATATTTTCAGTTGTTTCACACTTGTTTATGTATATAATTCCACATGTGGTAATTCATAGTTTTGATGCCTTCATAGTCATGAAAATAAAGAAAACTCTTTGAATGAGAAGGTGTGTCCAAACTTTTGGTCTGTACTGTATATATTCTCAATATAGTAAGGTCTTATTATTATTATTAATGATGTATTGTTTATTATAGTATATCCTATTGATATGGCTTTAAATACAAAAGAAAAAAAAAATAATTGATAGAAAACAGATCTCTCTGTGGACCAGGGATGTATACATGCAAAACTATTAACTTAATCCCTAAGCTATAGCATTACCAAAAAGAGATATGTGGTTTCTCTATGCTTAAAAGCTTTTACATAGTACTGGTGTCTGCATGATCATATATTGTGCCTGGGAATAAAGCAGTAATATATTAGCTTTCTGAGCAGATCTCAGTGTGCTGAAGCTATAGCATGCTGTCTGTGTATAATACACATATATACAGTAGATATGTATAAGCCAGGACACAGCTCTGCCTATAGTGGCTACTCAACTTTTTCAGGAGTCCCAGAAAAATAGTGATTCTTGCTAATAACTGCATACACACTTGAGAGAGGTGAATCAATGTATAACCCATGTAAGATAGCAGAGGGAGAGCACATTTAGAAGATAGGTTGGTTTGCAGATCTGTGAGGAGGTAGTGAATCCTGCAAGTCTCCTGCGGCATCAGCTACTCCAGAACACTCCCACACTTCCTCCTGCCTGGATTTGTTGGGAGAGCTGGGCCATGCCTAACCACAGACAGTGGACTAGTGAGACTCCTAGTGGTCATATCTTTGCAGCTTATGTTTGAGTGGATGCCGACAAATAATTTTAATAAAGTGATTTACAGATCTGATAATTAGACTCCGTCCTAAGAAATAAGAATACATTATTGTATTGTACAGTGACTCTTTCAAGACAACAAAAACGAAATAGCAGTCACCTGGAAATAGATGAAGATACAGTAAATCAGTTCCCCTTCCCCCCATTACTATACTGCTGCCCATGTACTCTTGATAAAATAAAAAAAGGACTACTTATATCACTTAAATTTGTCTCTGATCTAGGGCTCAATAAGGGCCCTTTCACACTTGCGTTGTCCGGATCCGGTGTGTACTCCATTTGCCGGAATTACACGCCGGATCCGGAAAAACGCAAGTGAACTGGAAGCATTTGAAGACGGATCCGTCTTCAAAATGCGTTCAGTGTTACTATGGCATCCAGGACGCTATTAAAGTCCTGGTTGCCATAGTAGTAGTGGGGAGCGGGGGAGCAGTATACTTACAGTCCATGCGGCTCCCCGGGCGCTCCAGAATGACGTCAGAGCACCCCATGCGCATGGATGACGTGATCCATGCGACACGTCATCCATGAGCGTGGGGCGCCCTGACGTCACTCTGGAGCGCCCCGGGAGCCGCACGGACGGTAAGTATGCTGCTCCCCCGCTCCCCACTACACTTTACCATGGCAAACAGGACTTTAGCGTCTTGGCAGCCATGGTAACCATTCAGAAAAAGCAAAATGTCGGATCCGGCAATGCGCCGAAACGACGTTTAGCTTAAGGCCAGATCCGGATTAATGCCTTTCAATGGGCATTAATTCCGGATCCGGCCTTGCGGCAAGTGTTCAGGATTTTTGGCCGGAGCAAAAAGCGCAGCATGCTGCGGTATTTTCTCCGGCCAAAAAACTTTCCGGTCTGGAACTGAAGACATCCTGATGCATCCTGAACGGATTTCTCTCCATTCAGAATGCATTAGGATAAAACTGATCAGGATTCTTCCGGCATAGAGCCCCGACGACGGAACTCTATGCCGGAAGACAAGAACGCAAGTGTGAAAGAGCCCTAAGATATTAATTTTATTGAAAGCTGGTTTGAACCCATGAACACTACATGTAAAGCAAGTGTCTTACCACTGAGTATAGAGTTAAAAAAAAATCATAACCATTGGTGTTTATCTATGAGATTTAGTATACCAAAAATACAATGAACCTAAAAGTCCGGTGACGCTGACCAGTGAAGAAAGTCAGACATCAGCATCACAACATCTCTTGAATTTGTCTCTTATCTAGGGCTTAATAAAATGTTATTTTTTTAGACCCTGAAAGGGGTTTTGAACCCAGGATACGAGGCAATTGCTTTACCACTGAGCGACAGGCCTGCCTAATGTTAGTTTATGTTTATGTGATTTAGCATAAAAAATACAGTAAACCTAAAAGTCATTGTGACACTGACGCTCACTAGCCAGGTAAGTCAGACATCAGCGTCACACATCACTTGAATTTATCTCTTATGTAATGTTTAAAGACATTAACTTGTTGTTTTAAGGTTACTAATGAGTTTTGACCCCAAAAACTCCAGTGCACAAACCAGTAACCCAACCACTGAGCTATGCACTCATATAACACTGTAGTCTGTCAGCTGGCAGCATTTCGGACATATAGCCAGAAGCTCAGCTATATACTTTCTTTGGTTGTGTGATTTAGCATACACATACATAGTATATACCGTATATAACTCATTCGGACTTTGACCCTGACCTATGAAGAGCATAAGTCAAACTCAGATGTCAAATATCAAAGTCAGGGTCAGGTGTCAGGGTGAGTATTTTACCTCACACAGACATTTTTCAGATATGTGACTATGATATCTGACCATGTCCTAAAATGAACACTGCACATATAGGCTTTGTCTAGTTTTGCAGATCGTCCTTGTCAATTTGAATAACACTGTTGCTATACCAGTCTTGTGCCATGGTCATGAGTGAAGTTGTTTGTGATGCCGGACAGCCACATTAAATCTGATGTTACTCAGCTCCTACCTCCAGGGATACTGTATGAACCAGCAGCCTCTGCCATGTTCTTCTTTGTCATTGTGTGTACAATAGGGTGTGCTATGGGACTGTGGAAAGGGGTATTCCAGCTCAAGTTATCGTTACCCTTCTTCTAGCTCAGATTATACCTTCCTTTTGGTTCTTGATTGAGTTTTCCTAGGGAATGCAGAGTAAGGGTATGGCTACACGACGACACTGGTCGTGCAACAGCTGTCACAGCCAGGTGCGCTGAGTAGCGGTGATCATAGAAATGAAAACCAGCAATGGGCGCGGCATTACCATTCCTTTCCACGGGATCACTGCTACTCAGCGAACATGCCCATGACAGCTGTCACACAACCAGGGTCACCGTGTAAATAAATAGCATAGAAGATCGCGCTGCTTTCAAATTGGGCGATTTCTGTGCATGGCACGTCTGTGACTTTTATGCTTTTAACAAGTTTACCCTTCTTGTAAGTACAATAAACCCTTTGAATATATGGTGCCAGTCAGGACTTCACTATGGCTGCATCTGTTTGATTATCTACAGGAGTGTCGACCAAAGGGGGGATACTATTGTGCGAAATCTGGTGATCCCTGCCTTCGTGTCTTTTCCATTTTACCCATTTGCTGAGGAAGAAGGTGGTGTTTGAAAGCAGCGCGATCTTCTATGCTATTTATTTATCGGATTCTGTGACATCTACCCACATCACATCGGAGATCTGCAGCGCAAACCTACAGCTACGTATTTAGTGACATTTTTGTTTTTACTACAGGGTCACCGTGTAGCCGTACCCTTGCTCTGTATTCAATAAGGAAACTCAGTGCTGGATCAAGAAGGCCAAAGGAAGGAAACACCTGAGCTAGAAGAAGGATTACTTGACCTGGAATACCCCAAAGTTGGACATACAGGTAAGATAAGTATGGCTGGAATGCAGCTGTTCAATAGATTATACAATTCAAATCGATCCAGCAATCAACCTTCTAGGCTACACTAGAATATTAGGGACAAACTATGTAAAAAAAAGAGAGGGCTTGCAGTTATTCTACCAAAGAAAGATTAAGGGAGAATAAAGTTAAGGTTTTGGAAAGTCAAAGTCCTAACCTTAATCTAATAGAAATGTTGTGGAAGGACTTGAAGCAAGCATTTAATGGGAGGAAGCCCACCAACATAACAGAGTTGAGGCTGTTTTGCATGGAGGACTAGACTAATCCTCCTGTTTTGCATGAAGGACTAGACAGCCATAAGGCTAATCACATACATTTTCCCCTTCAGATGCCGTGGTCAAATGTGACCGCGGCATCTGAGCAGTCCGGAAGCGGAAGCTGCGCGCTTTCGCTCCTGTAACAGCTTTCCACTGCTGAAATCGGGGAACCTATTACACTATTCTAATAGACCGAATTCTCAAGCAGGCTTCAGAGTCTATTAGAGGAATATAACAATACAGGCCACTAGTTGGCAGCATTGTATTGCTA
Source organism: Bufo bufo (assembly GCF_905171765.1). Lineage (NCBI taxonomy): Eukaryota > Metazoa > Chordata > Amphibia > Anura > Bufonidae > Bufo > Bufo bufo. The sequence continues at coordinate 775,082,356 of NC_053389.1, read as the reverse complement.
TATTTAAAATGAAGTGTTCAATGATGGCTATATAGTCATCAATGAACATAATGGGCAATCTAATGATTGCCAGTTATAGTCACCTAGGGTGACCTAAAAATAGTAAAAAATAAAAAATAAACAAGTTTTTATAAAAAAATAAAAATAATAATAATAATAACAATATAAAAGTTCAAATCCTTCCCCTTTCCTTAAAACAAAAATATAAACATCACCGGCATCGCCGGGTGTGAAAATGCCCATACAATTAAAATATAACAATATTAATGGCATACGGCACAACGGGGAAAAATAAAAACAGGCAATTCTCGATCTTTTGTCATTTCAACTCCCCAATAATTTTTTTTATAAAAAGTGATAAAAAACTCACACACACTTCAAATTTCATTTTTTCACTATTCCACCCCTTTTGGGGTGCATTAGTAGCAAGAGGGATGTTAAAATATTTTTTTTAAAGGGTTTCCCATTATAACGTAATCCAGCAGCAAGTGTACAGTTTCCCTGCAGCACTCCCACAGGTGAAATTATGCATTACACCACTCCTATTTCATATGCGCTAAAATGATTCATAAAATTTTCATATTTTTGGGATGGTTGTCGACATGGAATGATGAATACATAACTCACTTAAAGTAGAAAAGAACAGGATGATAAATCCAGCAAATAGTGGTTTATCAAATCCAACCCTAGAAGAATAAGAAGAGATTTAGAATGAGAAATTGAAATGGTAAAGCAGAAGTATTATAGTACAGCTTTCTGAATCTTGTACTACCATGTACCTGTTGGTAATGAGTGCTACTATGGGGTTGACTATCAGTTGTACTATTGCTTTGGTTGAAATCAGAAGACCAACTTGGATATTCTCATGGTGCAGGATACTTGTTTCCTTGTCACAGCTGGAATTATTGGGGGCCTCCTGTGTCTTATTATTGACCCCTTCATAATTTGATTGGTCACTTAAGATGGTTGTGTTCTCATGCAGAGAGTATATTGAGGCAAAAGAAACTTTGGAATCAGAAGATGATGCAATCATGCCCACAGTTGTATTTCCATTCTTATGTTCTATCCGATAGAGGAAACTTGGAATAATGGGAACTAGACAAAGATGGGTGTACTTATTAGAAATAAATATGTGAATAAACATTGAGTCAAAATGAACATCATAAAATCATTATAAAGAATTATCTGACCTATGAGTCTCACAAGATTAGGGCTTCTAATTAATCAAGGGAGCATCAAAGTGCAGTAGGTGCCAGCGGTGGCATAACTCAAAGCTTCTGACCCCCAATGTAAAATCTGCAAAAGGGCAACCCCTCAAGATGATTATCATATATGTCTACTGGGCAGTAATTGACTTGTTGTTGCCCTTTTAGGAATATGGATATTATAATGGGTCTACTCCAGGTTGTGTTTGCCCTCAATGAACTAGAATGGAGATCTGATCTGTAAAGGTACCATTTTGGTTGCCTCAAGCCATTCTTCTATTAAATGGATGGTTATTTATCGGAATAGCATAATATAACTTTCCCTTGTAAAATCTGCAGAAACAAACCCTTTAATTGCTCAGTTGACTCTACCATTCCCTTGGGTTCATAATTAAAATCCATACTCTCAATTTCCCTCCAACCTCACTACCCATGTGCAGTTTTAAATGCAAGACTGGTTGGCCATGCCATCATAGCTTCTGGTTAACCACGGTGCAAGGAACTGCAGCACAACTTTAGTCAAGTAAATGGGCCCAGCTGGATTTTATGCACAGCCAGGAGGAAAGCCAGGGTGCAGGAAAATAGTGTAGGGGTCATAGTACTAATTCAGATCTGTGGTCCCTTCAGTCTTAGAATCATGTTCTAGAGATCAGAATCCCACTGGTTATAATGTGATGGCATATCCTAATGATGTATAAGATGAGAAAACACCTTTAAATTAGAGACTTCTTCTACTGTACATGGAATTGTTGATATTACCCTATATGGCCGCATACTGTGCCTAACCAGGTCTTTCACACTCTATATTATGACAATACACTGTAATGTAAAGTTGAATATCTCATAAATACTTAAGATGTGAATAAACCTATAATGAACATGTAACACCTCGAAAGGCAGACATACCAACCACTGTGAAAAGCATATTATCCACCAATAGAGCTATAAAGACCACCACAAGGACCACCTCTCTGGAACCCCTCTTTTCTTTAAGCCATCTGCATGGGCTGCACTCCATCATGGCACCACAGATATCACCCTTCAAAAAGAAAAGACAGGGTTAAATCTCAGATAGAAGGACTCCGTCGGGCTTTGTTCACATTGGAATTTTGACTTCAGGTCTTTTGTTTTTCAAAGTTCTTTCTCCTCACACATCCCTGTAAATCCCTGCCAAGGAAATAAGGATCACTTTAGGGTTACCCCAGCTTCTGAGCAGTTGTAGAATGTACCCAGTATTTTTTATATTTTACAGACTCTCCCTAAGATCTGATGGTCATAGGGCCAGATTTATCATTGCTCTGACAGCTCACTCCACTTTCACATATGGCTAAAGTCAGTTTTAGCCAAGTCAGATTTATGATCGGCCCTTTAAGACTGTAATAAATGTGGTTTGACGGTAGCAGTTTATTTGTCAGTAAGCAGCTTTACAAAAGTTGCACATCTTTACGAAAAAGTCGCATGTTCTAATAAAAAGTCTCATAAGAAAAGCATGGTCCTCACTGGAGTGAAATTGCGCATTTTTTGCGACTTTTTAAATAGTCGCAATAGTAAATCTGTCTAGAGATTCATTTACATAAGAAAACACGCCGACTTTTAGAAAACTGGCGAGCATAGTGCAGAGCAGAAAAAAGTTGCAAATTTTTGAGCAGTTTTAGCAATGGCGCAAAAATGTGCAACTTTTTTTACTCCATTATTCTGATTTGAGCTAATGATAAATCTGGCCCATAGTCTTCACAGAGGTGAGCTATACCTTAATCTCCTCCACTACCCTCAAACAGCTCTGCAGGAAGTCATCTGAAAGTCCCTCAAAGTTGTGGCCTGGACTGTCTTTTACCCCATAGACTCTCCAGCATATGAGGGAAAAATTGACTCCATATGGAGCTAAACGAGTGCCAATCAATTTGCTATATCTTCAGCTGCCACTTGTGTAACAGGATCCTAACCCCAGAATAATGTCCCGAAGTACAGAGGGTGGGATGCACTTCCGGCACCCTACACATCCCTCATGTATAAAAGGGTTATTTTCTTAAATTTTTAGCAGTATTATCAATTAATAATTTATGTATTTTTCCAAAAAAATGGTTTTTCTGGATATTTCTTTAGTAACTCCACATATTCACCTTTCTGTCCTTCTTACTTCCCCCTTTTATAAAATTTTAGCACGGCAGATAGTCCTGCTTCACTCTTCAGTCAGGCCATCACTGTGACCAGAGAACTCCTTCTATTGTTATTCCATCAGAGCATCATATATTGCAGTAAACAATGAAAGCTATATAACTAGTCTTATAATTTGGGTTGACTGCTGCAGTTTTTTTTAAAATTTAAATGGGTTATCCGTGTCCAGAGCTGAACCCGGACATAAGCTTTCCTTCACTCATTTACCATGTATGAGTGGAACATCGGATCATTTCTAGCACTTGTCCTGCTCCCCCTTTTTCTTTACTATCGGTGACGTACCAGACTTCAGATGGTTATGCTAGGACACTTCTGTAACACCCCAGAGTGGGGTTACTAACGCTTTTACCCCGCTACAATCTGCTAAGAGCATTAATATTGTCATCTGATGTGATTTCCCTCATGTCGTTCACAACTGTGCATATAAAACCATTTTAAATGTGATATTTCCTTTGTAATGTTTCAGGTCTACCAGCAGGTGGCGGCATCGTTGGTAGGAATAGTTTTAATGCTATGGCCATTCAGAATGGAACATTCCAGTTCTGTTCTGCCCCCCTGCTTAAGGGAAGTGGAGTTTCCCACACCCTGCAGCAAGGGAGGGAAAAACCAGTTAGATCCGGTGTGTTCCAGCTCTCCCTGCAAGGGGAAGGCTGTGCAAGTAGGAGCTTCCAGAAATAGGGTTCCCAAACCAGGATCTCGTCTCGGTTGAGACCAAAGATCACCATTCCCAGTCTGAGTCTTACAGCCTCAACTGGTGACAAGCAAGCAGCCACCTCCAGAACTCCAGGACGAACCATTCCCTGTGAGCATAACTGTGAGTACCATCCAGAGACCAGGAGAAGCCAAATTCCTCCTCAGCTAGTCAGTCCCATACATAGCAGAAGACAGAGCAGAAGACAGATTCCTGCCATATTCTCCAGGCACATGATAGGAGCAGAAGAGATATTGATCCCTGCCATACATTGCCAATATCTGCTGGGACCCAAGACTATTGCTGTATCTCATATGGATTAATGCTGCCTCCAGTAAAGACAAGTTTAATTATATTCCAAGTCTGGATCTCATTCATTACTACCAAGTTCCTCCATTACTCCTACTACACACTCATTTATTGCAAGTGAGCCAGGATCCAGGAGTCCAGCCGTACCGAGGTAGGAGACACCGTTGACACTATACCTACTACTACACAGAGACATTACACCACTCTGGCATTCCTCACCTGGTACGTGAGTTGCAACACCTTAAAGGGCCCTGAGACTGCACCCTGCGCATGCTGAAATTGGCGTCACAAACAAAAAACATAGACTATTATATCCCTATCCGGACCCACTGCATATTTTGGCTTCCGCCTAACCGTACCACAGTCCTGCTCATTGCATTAAGTGGCGTCACTGGAACATGATTGAGCTGTGTGCCAACAGAACGGGATCCAATAGTGTGCCTCACCAGGATTTACCTTTGTGCCTTACTGCATGTACTTATTGCTGAGGAGTGTGGACTTGCATCAGTTGCAGCACAGTGGCAGCGCAGGGGTTAGGCAACTATCCCAGATATCTCCACCCAGCAGAGGGGAGGGAACCAAACATCCTGTCTCCACAGAGAAAGCATCTCTACAGCAGCAGGAACAAAAGTGTTGAATACAAGTTCCCAGGAGGACAAAGAGATCGCTGCCCATACAGGAAGCAGGAAGTAAAGCGGCGGCCTTTTAAAAAAAGGGAAATACAGCATTGTCTTCATGGAATGGTGAAGAATCGTCTGCTATTAAACCTGAGTGAGTACAATTGTGCAAATGACCTTGCTAAAGACTGTTAATAGTTGTTATCTGTCTACCAGAGCACCATACGTCCCGAAATTGAGCAGTGGCAGCGACTCTTAAAGGAGCCACGCACCAATTCTGCTGCAGTCACCCATAGCAATTTGCATCTAAAATTGCATTGTAGCCAGTACTAACCCCTCCAATCCGGTACTGGGCATCAAGGGACATGTCTGACAATGAAGATAGCACCCACTTTGACCGCAGCGATCCACCAGCAGCAGCGGCAGCCACCTGCATTATGCCTCTCACTATGCCATACTATTTTGGGGCACCCTGGCTCCCAAGTTACTCAGGAGAACCCCATTCACTCAGGGAATTCCGTGATAAAATGCTAGCCACGTTTAAGCTATATCCTGTATCACAGGATCAGAAAGTGGAAATACTGATTGGCCGGTTACAGATCCTAGACCGATTCAGTACCACCTTTGAGACTAGGACCGCCTCTGAACTTAAAATGCGCTTCTTTGGAAAGCGGCAGCAGTCAAAGGAGACCTTGAGAGACTTTGCCCTGTCCCTGCAGTAAGCACTGCGAGCTGTTATTCAGATTGATCCCCGTGAAACTGAGGGACAAGATCAAACCATCAGGGAACAGTTTATTGAAGGTGTCCTTGATGAATCCCTCAAACGTCAGCTGAAGATGCTTTCAGCTCAGCACCCAGATACCCCTTTCTTGGCCTTTAAGGAACTTGCTATTGGCATTCTAGGGGAAGGTCACCAAGCTGAACCTCCTGAAAACAAGAAGGCAGGGCCCGCACTACGGCCTGCTACTCACAGCCAAATAGCTGAGCACGGAGCTCAGGCACCCGTTTCAGATACTGTAGCAGCTCTGACCGCTCAAGTCTCCCTCTTAGCTGAGACTTTGGAGAGGATGAGGAAACAGCTACAGCGACTAGAACAACAACCCAAGGTGGGGAAAGGAACTTTTGCAAACAGAGATCGCTCTACGCCCGGTCCACAAGAATGTCGGCGTCAGCCAGTCAGTTAATTACCAGACCCCGGTTATCAAAACATCAGGGAACAGCGATGCCTGCATTGTCAGAGGTATGGACACGATGCAAAGGACTGCCGTCAGTTAAACAGGTATCCCCTGAGGTCGAGGACCGCCCCTCGGGAGGAAGAATACTAGGTCCCAAAGATCCAGCCTTTATGCCGAGGTATGTGGGCGCCTGCCCCATGGTGGAAGTTAACATCAACGGAGTGAAGTTTCCTGCCTTAATTGATACCGGATCTCAAGTGACTACCATCCGCCAAGCAGCATTTGACACATGCCGAAACGGAGCCCAACTGATACAACCTCCTGAATCTTGGCTCCAGATCATGGCTACCAATGGCAAACCAGTGCCTATACTAGGTTATTGGGAACCTACCTTACAAATTGAAGATACTGAACTCTCATGTCAAGGAGTAATCATGATTCAGGTCCCAGATGATGACAATTGCCCTGTGGTCCTGGGAATGTACTCAGCAATTGCTACCCTGAAGTGCTGAAAGACTTAAAGAAAACCCTGCTGACTACACCCCATGAAACTCAATGGGTTATTCACCAGACCATTCGAGCGCTATCCGCCCAACAAAAGTTCAGCAATCAACAGGGTGAAATCTGCCGTGTCCGCATCAAGGATGCTCACCCTATCAAACTCCAGCCTGGAGCAGAGACTCTGATATGGTGCAAGGCTTGCATCGGTATCCAAAGTCAGGATTATCAGGCCCTTGTGGAGACAATACATCTTCAGGATCATCCCCTTGTCCTAGCTGCCAGGAGCGTGGTCACCGTGTCCCAAGGAAAGGTACCTATACGCTTAGTCAATTTGGGTGATGAAGCTGTGAAATTAAAAAAGCACTATCCAGTGGCCTGCCTATACCACATCCGCCCGCAGGATATCCTGGATTATCCCAATGCTGCGGCTCAACAATCACTCCAAACAGTGGAGGAAGCCAAAGACCCGCCAGAACAGCCCTGGTGGGCCGAACTACACATTGGCGATACCACAACCTCTGCTGAGCAGATCAACGGTGTGCTGGACTTAGTCAAACAACACCATCAAGTCTTCAGCAAACATTCTCTGGACTATGGACAGACTTGCTTAATACAGCACACCATTCCAACCGACACTCATCCTCCAATCAAAGAGAGATACCGACCAATTCCTCCTGCCATGTACCAGCAAGTGAAGAAGATGGTGCAGGATATGAAGACAGCTAATGTCATCCAGGATAGTCACAGTTCCTGGGCTGCTCCCTTAGTCCTGGTAAAGAAGAAGGATGGAACCATCCATTTTTGTGTGGACTACCGTAAGATCAACAACATTACGCACAAGGATGCGTACCCCCTGCCACGAATTGAAGAATCCCTGGCAGCTCTGGGATCCACTGCTTACTTTTCAACTCTGGATCTAACCAGTGGCTATTGGCAAGTTCCAATGGCACCAGAAGATAAAGAAAAAACAGGTTTTGCCACCCCAATGGGTCTGTTTGAGTTCAACAACATGCCATTCGGGCTATGCAACACCCCTGGGACATTTCAGAGACTCATGGAAAGATGTCTTGGACACAAAAACTTTGAGACTGTGTTGTTGTACCTGGATGATGTGATCATCTACTCTAAGACCTACGAGAAACATTTACAGCACCTGGCGGAAGTGTTCCAGACTTTGACTCAACATGGACTGAAAGTGAAACCTTCAAAGTGTCACTTACTGAAGCCCCAAGTGAAATATCTGGGACATGTTGTGAGTGCAGAAGGCGTGAGACCGGACCCTGACAAAATAGCAGCAGTACAAAGCTGGCCGGCTCCCAAAACAGGCAAGGAGGTCAAGAGTTTCCTCGGATTTGCAAGTTACTATCGTAGATTTATCCCGCACTTTGCTCAGATTGCGGAACCTATCCAGGAGCTTGTGAAAGGTCACCCTAAAGGATGTCAGAATTCCAAGATACCAGTGGAGTGGAATGAAAAGAGAGAAGCGGCTTTCCAACTGTTGAAAGAAAAACTTACAGAACCTCCAGTCCTGGGTTATCCTGATTCCTGACTACAGCCTACCATTCTGCCTCTATACTGATGCAAGTAAGAAAGGTTTGGGAGCTGTACTATCTCAGACACAAGCTGGAACTGAAAGAGTCATCGCCTATGCCAGCAGATCTTTACGAGAGCCAGAGCGGAATGACCATAACTACAGTTCGTTCAAACTGGAGTTCCTAGCCTTGGTCTGTTCTGTCACTGAGAAATTCAAGGACTACCTAGCTGCTACACCTTTCACGGTCTACACCGACAATAACCCGCTAGCTCACTTGAACACTGCACGTCTGGGAGCTCTAGAACAAAGATGGGCCTCTAGACTGGCCAACTTCAACTTTACCATTAAGTACCGTACTGGGAAATCTAATGACAATTAGAGATGGCCCGAATAGTTCGCCGGCGAATAGTTCCCGGCGAACATAGCTTGTTCGCGTTCGCCGCGGCAGGCGAACATATGCAATGTTCGGTCCGCCCCCTATACATCATCATTGAGTAAACTTTGACCCTGTACCTCACAGTCAGCAGACACATTCCAGCCAATCAGCAGCAGACCCTCCCTCCCAGACCCTCCCACCTCCTGGACAGCATCCATTTTAGATTCATTCGGAATCTGCATTCTCAGTGAGAGGAGGGACAGTGCTGCTGCTGCTGATTCAATAGGGAAAGCGTTAGCTAGGGCAGTGTTCTGTGTCCACAGACTCATCTGCTGTAAGGACAGCGTCCTGACAGCACCCCAAAAAGCCCTTTTCAGGTCTGGTACATCAGTCTGCTTTTTCTTTTTTTTATATATATATACAGTACAGACCAAACGTTTGGACACACCTTCTCATTCAAAGAGTTTTCTTTATTTTCATGACTATGAAGGCATCAAAACTATGAATTAACACATGTGGAATTATATACATAACAAACAAGTGTGAAACAACTGAAAATATGTCCTATTCTAGGTTCTTCAAAGTAGCCACCTTTTGCTTTGATTACTGCTTTGCACACTCTTGGCATTCTCTTGATGAGCTTCAAGAGGTAGTCCCTTGAAATGGTCTTCCAACAGTCTTGAAGGAGTTCCCAGAGATGCTTAGCACTTGTTGGCCCTTTTGCCTTCACTCTGCGGTCCAGCTCACCCCAAACCATCTCGATTTGGTTCAGGTCCGGTGACTGTGGAGGTCAGGTCATCTGGCGCAGCACCCCTTCACTCTCCTTCATGGTCAAATAGCCCTTACTTTCAAAGTTTTCCCAATTTTTCGGCTGACTGACTGACCTTCATTTCTTAAAGTAATGATGGCCACTCGTTTTTCTTTACTTAGCTGCTTTTTTCTTGCCATAATACAAATTCTAACAGTCTATTCAGTAGGACTATCAGCTGTGTATCCACCTGACTTCTCCTCAACGCAACTGATGGTCCCGACCCCATTTATAAGGCAAGAAATCCCACTTATTAAACCTGACAGGGTACACCTGTGAAGTGAAAACCATTTCAGGGGACTACCTCTTGAAGCTCATCAAGAGAATGCCAAGAGTGTGCAAAGCAGTAATCAAAGCAAAAGGTGGCTACTTTGAAGAACCTAGAATATGACATATTTTCAGTTGTTTCACACTTGGTTGTTATGTATATAATTCCACATGTGTTAATTCATAGTTTTGATGCCTTCAGTGTGAATCTACAATTTTCATAGTCATGAAAATAAAGAAAACTCTTTGAATGAGAAGGTGTGTCCAAACTTTTGGTCTGTACTGTATATTCAGATGTTAGAAGTATCCCATTTACGCACATATGTGGGATGCTGTAGTTGGGCATCAGTGCACTCAATCTCTTCCACTTCTGGGGCAGGGCTAGGTGGATGGCCCACGAAAACCACGCCAGCAGAGTCATCAAAAAGCATAAGAGATTGCTGCATGACTTAGGGCTCAAAATGCTTGGCTGATTTGCAAGGGGTGAGGTGAAAGACAGATGCCCATGGGCTGCAGTTTCAGCAGGGGATCGGGTGGGAGACAATGTGAAGGAACTGGAGCCACTGTCAGCCACCCAATCTATACTGCCTCTACTTGTTCTAGCCTCACCATTCGTACACTGGTATTCAGGTCTACAAAATGACGCTGAATGTCCTGTCGCCTACGTGCACCTGAGGAAGGCGTTTCATTTGGGCGTGTAACTGGCACAGATCGACCACGTCCTCTCCCTGCAACAGGAGCTCCACCAACACCAGCAGCACCACGACCTGGACCACGTCCCTTATTTGATGCTCTGCTCATACTTTGAGGTCACCCACCGAACTAACAGACAGATTAACTATATTATTTTCCCTGTCACATATGCAGTGCAGGTGTACCTCACACCAAACTTGGTTAGATGTCACCCACCAATCTAGCAGACGGATTAACTATATTTATTTCCCTGTCAGGTATGCAGTGCAGGTGTACCTCACAACAAGAATGGGAATATGTCACCCACCAAACTAACAGACGGATTAACTATATACAAAACAAAAGGGGGTCAGCACATCCCAATGCGTAGGTGCACGTCGCTATGGCTGAAAATACATATATAACAGCACATAGTGCAACAGCACTCTACAAACCAAATAAAGTACAAAAGGTATATTATATTGCAAATGCTATGCTAATAAATTAGACATGCTTAGCAAATACATTTTGTACAAAATTATTTGAGCCCGTCTGCCGCACGCCAAGGCGATCTCTATAAGACGGGTCCTAACACTAAACTCACCTGTTATGTGCCATGACAGCGACCATGAAATTCAGGAAGTGTAGGTCCCACATGCATGCTGGGCCCCTTTTGGTTTATATCTTTGTGGTGCCAAAATGGCCTCCATTGAATCCAGGGACTACAAATATCAGCATGCATTGGGTCTTCACATCATCACTAATGCAGCTTTTCCTCATCTGATATCATTTGTAACCATAATGTCATAGAAATATTTAGCATCTGGTAAAAGACACTAGGCTTACTTTATCATGATATCCATAAAAATATATGGGATCACATATATGGCGGCACACGCGTTTCGAGCACTAAGTGATCTTGTACACAGCAAATGATGAAAATACCTTTACATGTAAAACAGGACTTACCAGAGAGTCCGAGATGTATGATTAGTGTGAGGAGGAGCAGAGTCTGAGTGAGTCACCAAAATCCCTCACGCTGGACTCATATGGTATCACGTTGAAAACATGTAATCTATAATGCACGCGTAACTAAATGTCTACTCAGAGCGACATTCAAGCACGCCACTGTGACTACACTCCTAAACTTACCCATAACTTCCTATCTCAAATTTAACCTGTATAGATACCTACGGCTAAAATGAAATCAAGCAATGAATCACTAAGTGAACAGTATAATTACATTCAGCTGGTCTATACCTAGAGGCAGAGTACCTGGTGTAACAGTGGAATTCCTTGTGACAGATCCCTCTAAAGAGAAAGTCACCTCTCCTGACGTGTTTGTTTTAGTCACTACTTGCATTCCCCATGTAATAACTATTCTGGAGCATCTGTTTCCATGGCTCTATGTTACTCCATTTCTCTGTTATTTCTACTAGAAGTTTATGAATGAATTGCTAGCAGCTTGCAGTAAAGGTACAGCTAGGTGTTACCAGCTGGGGGTGTGTCTCTGCACAGTGTGTCACCAGGAGCACTGATTGGACAAAGTCAGACCCAACTGCTATTGGTTACACCCAGCAGGACCTTTACCTTCAATTTATTTGTAAACTTCTAGCAGGAATAATGCAGGAATGGCACAATATAGAGTCATAAGTAGAGATGAGCGAATCGACTTTGGATAAAAGATCCGAAGTCGATTCGCATAAAACTTTGTTTCAATACTGTACAGAGCAAGCGCTCCGTACAGTATTAGAATGTATTGGCTCCGATGAGCCGAAGTTATTACTTCACGAAGTCTCGCAGGACTTTGCATGATAACTTCACAAATTGATATATACTGTAAAAAAAAAAAACATTTCCCGAACTCGGGAAAAGGGGACACTTCAAACTTTTGTATATGTCATCGTATGCCATTGTATAATTTCTCTTGTAATAGATGAAAATTCCTCACAACAGGCAGGTAACTGCATTTACACACTTTCACCACTATGTGTAGCTGTCTCATTATTTATATAGTGTAGGTCAAGCACAGAAAGGGAGTTAAAGAGGTTGTCCGAGTTCAGAGCTGAACCCGGACATACCCTTATTTTCACCCAGGCAGCCGCCCTGAGGCTAACATCGGAGCATCTCATGCTCCGATGCGCTCCCATGCCCTGCGCTAGATTGCACAGGGCAAGGTCTTTTTTGTTTTCAATAACACATTGCCGGGCAGAAACTTCCGCCCGGCAGTGTGTTCGGTGACGTCACCGGCTCTGATGGGCAGGCTATAGCACCGTTTTACTGGCTAGGGCAGCGGTAATTCCCGCCCATCTGTTCCAGTGACATCACTGGGCTTCCTGGCAGCCCCATGGAGAGCCCGATATGTCACCGGATTCCCGAAAAATGCCTTTGCCCTGCGCGATTTAGCGCAGGGCAAAGGAGAGCATCGGAGCATGAACTGCTCCGATGCTCAAGTCAGGGGGCTGCCGGGGTTAAAATGGAGGTATGCCAGGTTCAACTCTGAACCCGGACAACCCCTTTAAGAGTTAGCTATAAGTTGGGAGGAGGTTAGGAGAGGACAGTCTGTAACTAAAGAGGTGTGCCCCTGGGTAACCCCCAGGAGAAAGGCAAGATAGATTGGAAACCAAGCCCAAGGACTACTGGATCCCTTCTTTTTGTAGTGCCACTTTGTGAGATACAAAGTGGATTAATGGTATTGAAGCAACTTGTTCAAGTAATAGAGCAGATGACCAGGAAAGGTTAAAGGACCTTAATATGTATAGCTTGGAAGAAAGAAGAGACAGAGGGGATATGATAGAAACTTTTAAATACATAAAGGGAATCAACTCGGTAAAGGAAGAGAGCATATTTAAAAGAAGAAAAACTACCACAAGAGGACACAGTTTTAAATTAGAGGGGCAAAGGTTTAAAAGTAATATAAGGAAGTATTACTTTACTGAGAGAGTAGTGGATGCATGGAATAGCCTTCCTGCAGAAGTGGTAGCTGCAAATACAGTGAAGGGGTTTAAGCATGCATGGGATAGGCACAAGGCCATCCTTCATATAAGATAGGGCCGGGGGCTATCCATAGTATTCAGATATATTGGGCAGACTAGATGGGCCAAATGGTTCTTATCTGCCGACACATTCTATGTTTCTATGTTTCTATGACTGATGCCTGCCGCTAGGCAGACCGCCCTGTTGGTTGCCAAGTGCTAGTTCAGAAGATCCAAAGCACCAAAAGGCTGAAGTTTCAGAACAAGTTGAGCAAGATAAGGAAAGTATCAACCTCTCCATCAGATTGAGTTGGAACCTGCAGTTTACCACTATTCCACCGTGCCTGTTGTCTGAAGTCTGATGTCAGCCAGTGGGAGCACCTGCCGTTTTCTCAGGCCCTTTTGAGGACGCAACGTTATTTGTCAGGAGCCATGACTACGAGATGAACAACGTCATTCCACTGCTTCATGTCCTGTAACAGATGGTGGTAACAATGGCTGGTCAGGGGACATGAGCCCTATGGGGGCTGAACTGGAAGAGGAGGAGGAGGGGGAGGAGGACATTGGAGCACAGGCAATATGTAGCGAAATGGGTGGTTTTTCTACTCAGGTGACAGGAGAGAAGGAGAAGGAGCAGCCAGAGGAACTACAGGGTGATGAGGAAGACGAGACAGAGGACCCAGACACACCGTGGCAGTATGCAGTGTAGATGGAGGCAGGGAGTTCTTCCGAGTCACTTGCACAAATGGCACGATGCATGCTCACTTGCTTGCGTAGTGACAATCGAATTTGGATGACTTCTGGCTCTCCACCTTGTTGAACCCTCACTACCGGTCCAGAATGGGGGCCTTTTTTCACTCACTGAGAGGGAGGACAAATTGAATTACTACAGAGACATCCTATGTAGTCAGTTTGCCACTGCCTATCTGTGCCATCGTCCATCCTCTCGCAGGTTTGACTGGGGTGGCCCTCTGTGCTCACATTCCACTGCCATTGCTGCTAGGGAGGGGTGGGGTGGCAGGAGCAGTACCAGCTCCATCAGCAGCAATCTGAGTCTACAGTTGCTGATAAGTAGCTTTCTTCACTCGCATAGTGAAGAAACTACTCACCATCAGCAGCAGGTAAACCTGGAGCAGGACCTGAACTAGCAGGTGGTGGCATACTTGGACAGCACCCTGCCAACCCACATTGAAGATCCGCTGGACTACTAGGCAGCCATACTGGATTTGTGGCTGCAACTAGCAGAGTTTGCCCTGCAAAAGCTGTTCTGCCCGGCCAGTAGTGTGGCATCAGAGCGGGTGTTTAGTGCGGTGGGGGCCATAGTTACCCCAAGGAGAACTAATTTGTCCACCCAAAATGTGGAGAGACTGACCTTTGTCAAGATGAATTCCTGATGCATCAGACTAAATCATCGATAGTGCCACACCAACACTTTAATAAAAGAGACCGGTTTCTTCTGACTACCTGCATCAGCTACTACTCTGATGCTGCAACCCGCCTGATGCCACACATCTGATGCCAAGTGCTCCTTCTTTCATCCACCTTCGTCAGCGGGTACTGGTATTGCCATCCACCGCCCCACTCTGTCACCGGGTCACTTTGTGGTCTTCTGATGCAGCTGCTGCCATCTCCACACTATGTCACCTTGCCACTCTGTGGTATCCTCCTGATGCTGCTGCTGCCACCTACACACTGGCCTCCTCCTGATTCTGCTGTTGTTGCCGCCACATCCACACTCTGTCATTGGGCAACTCTGTGGTCTCCTCATGCTGCTTTCACCTCATCAATATGTCATAGGTCCACTCTGTGGACTTCTCATGCTGTTCCCACCCTCCCCACTGCATGACTGGGCCACTACTATTTTGCCTTTCGGCCTGGCTGACATCATCATATATTTGAAATTTTTTCTGATCTGTCAGAAGGAAGGAAAAATTAGATGCACAACGGATCCTCTATGTGTAGCAGCTGTAAGGCCTGTATGGTCCCATCAGAATTGGCTTATGATTTGGTAGCCAAAAGCAGGAGTGGGTACAAAACACAGAAGACATGCAAATATTCTCTGTTTTAGATCCACTCCTGTTTTTTTTGGGCATTAGCAATACTGATGGATAATTTAGCAAATGCTGACCGAGTGAAGGCGGATGCTCCACAGACAGGATCCATTTTTTGTGGGTTATTGTTCTGACAGATCAGAGGAAGGGCAAATGAATCAGTGATGTCAACACAAACTTACTGCTGTGCTGACACCCTCTCCACTCTGTCCAGGGGGCTCTACTTGTATACGCGTGGAATCAGCTGACGAGGGTGTAAAAGGAGTGCGATTCTTCTTGGCACTAACATCAACCTGTAAGGCTGAGTTCATACTTGAGTTATTTGGTCAGTTTTGGCCCCGTGACCACCCTATTAAGTGAAGTGTACAGTGATTCTAAGAGCGACGACTGTCATCTGCATGTCATACGGACTCACAGTATTATTTCACTACCAAAGCAGACTCCCTATGCGTGTTACTACAAGGCACAGTGATCTACACCACTATAAAGGCTCTGAGCAGCTAGGAAATAGCAATTTTTTTTTAATGTAACTCGCTGCAAATATATTCGGATCGAACCAAATTTTCCCCGAAAAATTATGCAAATTGGCAAATCAAATATTTTTTAAATTCGCTCATCTCTATTCTTGTTGGTTCAACTCCTGACTCTCCCATTATTCCATAAAATCTCTCAACGCACCTTATAGTGCTGGCGTCATAAACACCAGGGACCCTGCCACCAAGGCATCCAAAGCACCTACACCACCAAGGGCACCTCAACTACCATCTGGCTTGGAATCCCTGGACAAATAGAGAGTGCCCCGAAGGATTTTGTGACATCCTTCCCTTCACTGCACGCCGGCTCAGGGAGCTACAGAACAGTGAGTAATTCTACTACTCCCATCGGCCCACCACACCATAACTCACACATATTGCCCTTGCGGCCCGGTCGCTGCATAAAATTGGAGTCACGAACAAGATCAAAACTCTCTGCGAATAGTGTGAATAGAACCCCAATATGCATTGAGAAGGACTTTGAATGTGCTTTAACTCATTATTGACAGTGGTAAATACAAACGCCTTTATTGAACTGAAAAAGTGTTTATGTGGATTAAAAACTGCATGGAAATAGTATACAAGAACCCTACTGCAAAATTGCATTGTCAAACGTTGAAAAATCTAATGTTTTTTCTGTGTCTCTAAAACTGCTTTCTGTCACTGAATGGTCTGTTAAGTTGCATCAAAATGGCCGCCTGAGGGATTTCTTGTTGTTTTACTGTGCCATCATTGTGCCAACGCCCTGCTGCCGACTGGAAAAAGTTAGTGACACCCCCTCAAAAGCGGGAAAATTGAGTTGCCGCCCCTTTAAGAGCGGGAAGATAATTATTACTGCAACACCATAGACTTTTCATGATGTCTCCAAATGTCTGCACCGCCCACCTTATACAAGTGAACCTAGGGGGCGGGTCGGTGAGAAGGCGGAGCCTGTGATATGGTTGGATAGACGTACTCAACGTCTATCTTTGTGCCAGGACTGAAAGATCAAGCGTTAGGTATTCATCCATGCCACCAGTATTGGAGGAAAGTACTGAACGAACCGCCTCCCAGGGTAAAGTCATTGAGGAGCAGTCGAGGGCTCGTTTTCAAGACACGCGGGAGGGGGTCTGGGGAACCGAATCTCCACCCTATGCCGACCCCGCCAAACCCACTGAGCCGGCCGACTCCCGTTCTTTATTGTGCCCGCGCTTGACGAGAGAGGTACAGTCACTAATCCTTACCTTCCCTCCAACCGAAGAGCTAGATGACCCCTACTCTGCCGCATGGAGGGAGCGTGTCTCCCAATTTGGTTCCTATTGGCCCCGGACCCCACCTCATATGCCCCAGGAGATCCTGGCTGGACTGAACCGCACGGTTAATCAAGTCGAGGACAGGGAGCGTCCACCATCCAGTGCTCCACCAGAAGACTCCCCACTGGGCTGGAACCTATTTTTGCAGGGCCAGGGGCATGGTAGTCTCCGGAATCATTCTGGGCAGAATGTGAGTCCTGGAACCCTCCAGAAGAAGAAGTCCCATCTTCACCTGATCCATATCTGTAAGTAGGCCGGCTGGCAAACTTTATATGAAGTAACTTCTGGGATGAAGCTGGACCTACTAGTTAGGTAGAGACTCTCATTGCTAGTTGTTTGACAGTTCCCACGTCATAATAGAGCCTACTGCACTTCTGAGGAATTCCAGCAGTGCTGCTATGTCCCAGTTGCGCCAATTTTGTAAAATTTTTACCCCTTTTTACTCCCTTATCGGGTTTCCTAAGACTCTAACTCAGTTTCTTATGCAATGTTTTCAGCCCAGTTCCCAGGATGACATTCTTCTGTGTTTTATCCTATGTAACGCATATGTTTTTACAAAGTTAAAGGGGTTGTCCGGGTTCAGAGCTGAACCCGGACATACCCTTATTTTCACCCAGACAGCCTCCCTGAGGCTAGCATGGTAGCATCTCATGCTCTGATGCGCTCCCTTGTCCTGCACTAAATCGCGCAGGACACAGACTCTTTTGTTTTCAATAACACACTGCCGGGCGGTAACTTCCGCCCGGCAGTGTGTTCAGTGACGTCACCGGCTCTGAGGGGGCGGGCTTTAGCTCTGCCCTAGCCGTTTTACTGGCTAGGGCAGAGCTAAATCCCGCCCATCAGTGCCGGTGACGTCAGCGGGGTTCCTGGCAGCCCCATGGAGAGCCCTGGTACGTCACCGGATCTCCAAAAAATGCATGAACTGCTCCGATGCTCATGTCAGGGGGCTGCCTGGGTGAAAATGGAGGGATGTCCGGGATCAGCTCTGAACCCGGACAACCCCTTTAAAGACTTTGAACTTTATTTGCCTATTGGATTCCAAATATTTATGGACTTTGCCTTAGAGGACTTTGTTGCCCCATTATAAGATCGACACTCATTTTTGTCACCGTTCATGCAAACTCTTTTGCATACTGAAGTAACTTAATATTATTATGCAAATGTTGAATTAGCAGGTAGATATGTGTGCAGCATATGTATGGTGTTTTTAATGTGACAGCATAGAGATCCACAGTGTCCAACAAGTCAAAATCCGAGGACGGCTTAGTTTAAAGTAATAGGAAGAAAAAAAGGAAAAAAAGGAAGTTAATTCAACCACTCAAGGATCTGGAAAAATCCCCAGAGTGTGTGAAAGTTGGCGCCGACAGTGGTGGTACAGAGTGGTACAGTAGGTCTGAGTAGCGCAAGGAAGGCAGCTAAAGAAGTGTCCAATGAAGGCACTCTATGCAAACATGAGATACACAAGGGAGAAGGTGAGTTGAAAGGGGTTCAACTGACCAAGGGAAATGGAGAAACGTACGAAAGCGCCAATCCAAGCTGAGAGTAGGTGGAGAATGTACTGTCACGGTGGTACAGTAGTACAAAATAAAGGGAAGATTAGAACAGACAGACAATGGTCACTTCCAGCAACAGCAGCAGCAGGAGATTACAAACACTAGGTTAAAAACAAGAGATAAAAGCATGAGATAAAATGGATGGGAAACATCCAGTGAGGCACTTACTTCACTGGGGGGTCGTCAGCAGGATAAGCACATGACACCTGTGACGGATCCCCCCTGGCCAGGATCGTGTGTAGAATCACAGTGATTGATGGCAGCGAGGCACAGCGCTTCTGATCAAATCACCTTTAATGTACAATATATGGCTCAACGCGTTTCGGGGATCAAGGTTTCCCCTTCATCAGGAGCAAGTAAAATACAGTGGTACTGTTGGCATGTCAGGCCTATAAATACACAGATCAATTACCTGGTAATTTACAAATTTGGCGCGATGATGTCCGAAACCGGAAGTGGTGGAGTGTCATTTCTGGTCGGTGGAACGCAGACTGCGTTCCAAAGGGTGGAAATGGAGTGACCATACGAGGATAGTAATAGTAAAGTGAGGTATAGTCTGATGGCATGTGAATTACCCTAGTGGAGCGCTTGTGGTGGAATGCGCGGGATATGGGGACGTGACATGGGGACGCTACAGGGGGACACTATGGGGATATGGGGACGCTACAGAATTTGTCCTCTGTCACGTCCCCATATCCCACACATTTCACCACAAGCGCTCCACTAGGGTAATTCACATGCCATCAGACTATACCCTAACTTGATTATAATGGGGCAACAAAGTCCTCTAAGGCAAAGTCCATAAATATTTGGAATCCAATAGGCAAATAAAGTGCATAGTCTTTATTTTGTGCTACTGTACCACCGGGACAGTACATTCTCCACCTACTCTCAGCTTGGATTGGCACTTTTGTACGTTTCTTCATTTCCCTTGGTCAGTTGAACCCCTTTCAACTCACCTTCTCCCTTGTGTATCTCATTTTAGCTTAAAGTAGAGGGGAATGCAGTGTCCCACTACGTATGAAAAGGGGACACCTCAAACTTTTGTATATGTCATCTTATGCCATTGTATAATTTCTCTTGTAATAGCTACAAATTCCTCACAACAGGCTGGTAACTGCATTTACACACTTTCACCACTAGGTGTATCTGTCCCATCTTTTATATAGTGTAGGTCAAGCACAGGAAGGGAGTTGAGAGTTAGTTGTGAGTTGGGAGGAGGTTAGGAGAGGAAAGCCTGTAACTTAAGCGGGTTGCCCCTGGGTAACCCCCAGGAGAAAGGCAAGATAGATTGGAAGCCAAGCCCAAGGACTACTGGATCCCTTATTTTTGTAGTGCCACTGTCCTGGAGTGTGAGACGAAGTGGATTGATGGTATTGAAGCAACCTGTTCAAATAATTGAGCAGATGACTGATGCCTACCGCTAGGGAGACCGCCCTGTTGGTTGCCAAGTGCTAGTTCAGAAGATCCAAAGCACCAAAAGGCTGAAGTTTCAGAACAGGTTGAGCAAGATAAGGAAAGCATCAACCTCTCCATCAGATTGAGTTGGAACCTGCAGTTTACCACTATCCCACCGTGCCTGTTGTTTGGAGTTACAGCTTACCTCTATCTTATGTACCAAGGCATTACGTGCATGGAGGTTATCTACTTCAAGGCAAACATTTCAAGTAAAGTTCTTGTTGGTTCAACTTCTAAATCTCTCCTTATTCCATACCATCTCTCAACGCCCCTTACGGTGCTGGCGTCACGAACACCAGGGACCCTGCCACCAAGACATCCAAAGCACCTACACTACCAAGGGCACCTCAACTACCATCTGGCTTGGAATCCCTGGACAAATAGAGAGCGTCCTGAAGGATTTCATGCCATCCAACCCTACACTGCACGCCGGTCCAGGGAGCTGCAGAACAGTGAGTAATACCATTACCCCATTGGCCCAACGCACCATAACTCACACATATTGCCCCTGCGGCCTGATCGCTGCATGTGCAGTATAGTGCCACCAATATAATAACCGGATCAATGATTTTAATACTACGAAGAGGGCCAGCACACGGCGGGTATTTACTACTTTTATGTTTCTCCACATGTCACTTGTGCTTTTTCCTTATTCATTGGTTTTGTCCGGGAGCTTATGCACCTTACTGAAAGGTGAATGTGGATGCCTGCTCTGTTCATGCTGTTCGCAGTGTCCCTCATGTGCTGAGCCTCCTCTTTGGTTTTGTGTCCTCCATTTTGTTATGGCTGCTGTCTAAAATAATTATCTATGTATTGTATTGTAATATTTTACATTTAAAAAAGGTTGTATTTACCACTTTCTTTTCGAAGTGTGGCGTTTCTCATAAGCAGCTCCTACGTCCCTACTAGTTATTGTAAGGGATATGGTTCAGAGATATACCCTGGGAGACTATGAGTGAGAGAGAGGAAGACTCCCCTCACACAGTGGTGCGGCTGAAGACAGGGTTAACTCCGTACTGTTTGATGAATTTTGTTTTATTCCCTGTTCACTGCAGGTTTCTCAGTAGTCTTACCTTTAAAGAGTAACTAAACTTTTGAATAACATTTTAATAAGATGTTCCTAATGCCAATTGTAACACTTTTTCTAATATACTTTATTCATGTTTTTTGTATTTTTTATACCCCCCCCCCCCCCAAAGCGCACCATTCCTTGTGGACTTAAAATTGACAATTCTGTTCTCAGCGGTGTATGTAGTACAGAGATGACATTTTATGAATGGGGCAGCAGCGCACATTGCTGCTCGTACCTGTGCCCGCCAGAGGTTTACTAACTCCTGACCCATGTGCTATGCCAGGATTAGCTGGGCTGAGTAGGCTTTGCTGAGCAAAGAGCTGAAATGCAGAAAACTGGCATATATCAGTTAGTAAATGACCTCCTTAGTTCATCTACACAATATAAAAAAAACACCAACTCAAAAACGAACATATGATATTACACAAAAATGTATTAGTAGAACAAATCATACAACAAACAACATATCACAGAATAAAATAATTAGCAGCAATACATGAAGGTATACGGGATAGTACTCCAACTTATCAGGTAATTCCTGTTGAGATTTTTCTCTGTAAGGTTACAGTAGCCACTGGTATTGCTACTTATGGGACTTGTGTAATATTATTTGTAGCTAGATGGGTACATGGGTGCACTTTATAAGATTTTAAGTGATATGTGTATAATAATTACTGACACAGCATACCCTATGTATATGTGACAATGCGGCCTTGAATGGACAGGGTGAACTAATACTGTCATGGTACCTTCATATATTGCTGCTAATTGTTTTATTCTGTGATATGTTGTTTGTTGTATGATTTGTTCTACTAATAATACATTTTTGTGTAATATCATATGTGCGTTTTTGAGTTGGTGTTTTGATATATATTTCCGCACATATTGCAGTCCCCTTGGATTGCTATGTTTGGTGGATCTACACAATATAGTCCATCGTTATCAGAGTTTGAGAAAATTGGCAAATGTAGTGACCCAGCGGATCACTGCTAAAGAGTTGATTTCACGCTAAAGAGTTAATTCCACACTAAAACGTTAAATGTTGGGCTTTATTGTCTAAACACTAAAATGGTAGTGTTCTATTTTATTTGTGCACTGTGAATCTCTAATAGTTATGCATAGGCAGCATATAGTTGAAACTTACAGAGTTGCCAGGGTGATAGGCTGGTCTCACTCCAAAGGTTAGAGAGTATTTTCTGTTGGCAGGCCTAGAGCGAGGACATCCTTATGTGAAGCTCCTGAAAACTAGGCCTAATCCAGGGAACCTCATACCAGAGACTGAAAGTTGCCAGAAGAGCAATTGAACTTAGAGAATACCCCTGGCAAAAAGGGAACAGTCATTTATAGATGGTTGAGAACCAAGGCCGTGCTGGATAAAAACAGTAAGGTAATGCTCGTTTTTGGCAAAAGACTTTACTGCATGTGAAAAGGGTTGTCTCTGGCACCCAGTGTCAGACTGGGGTGCGTAGGGCCCACCAGTAAAATTTATTTTGGGGGCCCACAGCAGCAAGATTCTACCAGATGATTGAATATGGGGGTCCCTGCAGCAACTTTGAGAAGGTAGGTCCTGGGGAAAAGAGGACACTGGTAGGTTTCCTCTATACCTAGAAGTAATCTCAGCTCTGATCGTGTCTATAATAAACTGGGGAGTTTCTTTAACCCCTTCACACATTGTCATGTACTTGTACGTGAGGGAATGCGGCTTCTTGCCGCATCCTCACATGCATGTATGTGGTGTGATCTGCACTCCCCCGATCAGTAGCACGGGCCCAGCTGTTACTGATAGCCGGGCCCCTGCTGCATCCGCCAGCATCGCTGTATGCGGTAATGCCGGCGGATTAACCCGTTCACATATTTTCATTGACATACTCCAAGATAGCATCTCTTAGAAAACCTTCAAACAGTTTACCCACAACAGATGTTAAACTTACCGGCCTATAGTTTCCGTGTACTGTTTTTGGACCCTTTATGAATATTGGCACCTCATTTGCTATGCGCCAATTCTGTGGAACATTCCCTGTCAGTATGTAGTCCTTAAATATCAGAAGGGTCTGGTTATGACATTACTTAATTCCCTTAGGATACGGGGGTGCATGCCACTTTGTTTATTTTTTATTTTAATCTTTTTAAGTCGCTGTTGCACTTCTTCCTGGGTCAGACAAGGCACTTTTAATGGGGAATTAACTGTTACACTCTGCATTTCATCTGACGGTTTATTTTCTTCAGTGAATACAGTAGAGAGAAAAATATTTAATAGCTTTGCTTTCTCCTCATCGCTCTCTGCGACTCCCCCCTCATTACTCTGTAAAGGGCCGACACCTTCAGATTTATACTTTTTACCATTTATATAATTGAAGAACATTTTAGGGTTAGTTTTACTCTCTTTGGCAATTAATCTCTCGGTCTTTAGTTTGGCCGCTTTTATTAGTTTTTTTACATATCCTATTTTGTTCCTTATAGTTTTTCAGTGCTTCCTGGTTCCCCACCTGTTTTAGTGATTTAAATGCTTTCTTTTTGTCATTTATTGCTTTCATTACAGTTCTATTTATCCACATTGTTTTTTTCTTGTTCCTTAACCTTTTATTCCCATACGGTATGTACCTCTCACAATTAGATTTTAGGATGCTTTTAAAAATATCCCATTTTGTGGCTGTATTTTTATTTTTGAGGACTTTGCCCTAGTTAGTTAGGCCTATGGCCTCTCTTAGTTGACTAAATTTAGTTTTTTTGAAGTTTGGTATTTTTGTTCCTCCCAGAAGAAACACTCTTTTGAATGATAATTGGAAGGTTATTACTTTATGGTCACTATTTCCCAGGTGTCCCCCGACCTGCACATCTGTTGTTCTGTCAGGTCTATTGGTTAATACTAAGTCCAGTATGGCCGTCCCTCTATTCGGGTCCTGAACCAGTTGGGAAAGGTAATTGTCTTTGGTTATTGCCAAAAACCTGCTTCCTTTATGAGATATACAACTTTTAGTTTCCCAGTCTACA
This sequence comes from Bufo bufo, assembly GCF_905171765.1. Taxonomy (NCBI): domain Eukaryota; kingdom Metazoa; phylum Chordata; class Amphibia; order Anura; family Bufonidae; genus Bufo; species Bufo bufo. The sequence continues at coordinate 775,058,101 of NC_053389.1, read as the reverse complement.
GTCATGGCCAAATGTTTTGAGAATGACACAAATATTAGTTTTCACAAAGTTTGCTGCTAAACTGCTTTTAGATCTTTGTTTCAGTTGTTTCTGTGATGTAGTGAAATATAATTACACGTACTTCATACGTTTCAAAGGCTTTTATCGACAATTACATGACATTTATGCAAAGAGTCAGTATTTGCAGTGTTGGCCCTTCTTTTTCAGGACCTCTGCAATTCGACTTGGCATGCTCTTAATCAACTTCTGGGCCAATTCCTGACTGATAGCAACCCATTCTTTCATAATCACTTCTTGAAGTTTGTCAGAATTAATGGGTTTTTGTTTGTCCACCCGCCTCTTGAGGATTGACCACAAGTTCTCAATGGGATTAAGATCTGGGGAGTTTCCAGGCCATGGACCCAAAATGTCAACGTTTTGGTCCCCGAGCCACTTAGTTATCACTTTTGCCTTATGGCACGGTGCTCCATCGGGCTGGAAAATGCATTGTTCTTCACCAAACTGTTGTTGGATTGTGGGAAGAAGTTGCTATTGGAGGGTGTTTTGGTACCATTCTTTATTCATGGCTGTGTTTTTGGGCAAAATTGTGAGTGAGCCCACTCCCTTGGATGAGAAGCAACCCCACACATGAATGGTCTCAGGATGCTTTACTGTTGGCATGACACAGGACTGATGGTAGCGCTCACCTTTTCTTCTCTGGACAAGCCTTTTTCCAGATGCCCCAAACAATCGGAAAGAGGCTTCATCGGAGAATATGACTTTGCCCCAGTCCTCAGCAGTCCATTCAGCATACTTTCTGCAGAAGATCAATCTGTCCCTGGTGTTTTTTTTGGAGAGAAGTGGCTTCTTTGCTGCCCTTCTTGACACCAGGCCATCTTCCAAAAGTCTTCGCCTCACTGTGCATGCAGATGCAAGCTCTGCACTGGTGGCACTCCGATCCCGCAGCTGAATCCTCTTTAGGAGACAATCCTGGCGCTTGCTGGACTTTCTTGGACGCCCTGAAGCCTTCTTAACAAGAATTTGACCTCTTTCCTTGAAGTTCTTGATGATCCTATAAATTGTTGATTGAGGTGCAATCTTAGTAGCCACAATATCCTTGCCTGTGAAGCCATTTTTATGCAACGCAATGATGGCTGCATGCGTTTCTTTGCAGGTCACCATGGTTAACAATGGAAGAACAATGATTTCAAGCATCACCCTCCTTTTAACATGTCAAGTCTGCCATTTTAACCCAATCAGCCTGACATAATAATCTCCAGCCTTGTGCTCGTCAACATTCTCACCTGAGTTAACAAGACGATTACTGAAATGATCTCAGCAGGTCCTTTAATGACAGCAATGAAATGCAGTGGAAAGTTTTTTTTGGGATTAAGTTAATTTTCATGGCAAAGAAGGACTATGCAATTCATCTGATCACTCTTCATAACATTCTGGAGTATATGCAAATTGCTATTATAAAAACTTAAGCAGCAACTTTTCCAATTTCCAATATTTATGTAATTCTCAAAACTTTTGGCCACGACTGTATATCTGGGTAGTTGAAGTCCCCCATAATAACGACCTCATTATGATCTGCAGCCTCATCTATTTAGTTTAGTAGTAGATTTTCTGTGGACTCTGGTATATTAGGTGGTTTATAGTAAACTCCTATTAGTAATTTATTATTGTTTTTTCCTCCATGTATTTCTACCCACAGTAACTCCACATGTTTATGTCCCTCACTTATATCTTCCCGTAGTGTGGGCTTTAGACAGGACTTTACATAAAGGCAGACCCTTCCCCCTCTCAGGTTTTTGCAATGCTTTCTAAACAGACTGTAACCCTGTACATTAACTGCCCAGTCATAGCTATCATCCAGCCATGTCTCAGTTATTCCCACTATGTCATAGTCCTCCTCACACATCACTAATTCCAGTTCACCTGTTTTATTAGTCAGGCTACTGGCATTAGTATACATACATTTAAAAGGTTTATGTATATTTTTTACCCTAAACTTTTCCTTCTGAATTGTTCTAGTCCCTTTCTTCCATTCCTCCCCCAGTCCTACTACCTTGCCCCCGGTCTCTATCTGCACTATCTTCCCCTCCTATAATGTAATTTCCCTCCCCCAGTCCCTAGTTTAAACACTCCTCCAACCTTCTAGCCATCTTTTCCCCCAACACAGCTGCCCCTTCTCCATTGAGGTGCAGCCTGTCCCTACAATAGAGCCTGTAGCCGACAGATAAGTCGGCCCAGTTCTCCAGGAACCCAAACCCCTCCTTCCTACACCAGTTCTTGAGCCACTTGTTAATCTCCCTAATCTCCCGCTGCCTTTCTTGTGTGGCTTGTGGTACAAGTAGTATTTTGGAAAATACTACCTTTGAGGTCCTTGCCCTAATCTTTTGACCTAAATCCCTAAAATAATTTTTAAGGATGCTCCACCTACCTCTAACTTTGTCATTGGTTCTGATATGGGCCATGACCGCTGGATCTTCTCCAGCCCCTCCCAGTAATCTGTCAACCCTATCCGCCATGTGTCGAACTCGACCGCCAGGAAGACAACACACCGTTCGGCGATCCCGGTCTTTGTGACAGATTGCCCTATCTGTACCACTAATATTTGAGTCTCCCACTACCAGCACCTGTCTGGCCTGTCCTGCTCTCCTGGTCCTCTGCTTACTGGAGCTGGCATTTCCCTGACTGGCAGAGGAAGTGTCTGGCTGCAGCAGTGCTCTCCCTGAACTGACATCCCCCTCATCTGCCAACCGTGCAAACTTGTTGGGGTGTGTCAGATCAGGGCTAGACTCCAATAGCCTCCAATATAGAATGTATTGTACTGAATAAAAACAGGGATCAAACCCTGAAAAGGTGAAGTCCCACAGTGGGACAAATATAAAAAGTAAAAAAAAAAGTGGAAAAAAGTTTTTTTATAATAAAAGAAAATTAAAGATTCAAGTAAAGAAAAAAAAAAAGCCCCCTCACCATAAAATCGTGTTTAAAAAATAAAAATCATACATATTAGGTATTGCCACATCTGTTATTACATGCTCTATAAAAATGTCCCATAATCTACCACCTCAGATGAACGCTGTAAAAAAAATTTTTTTGTCACGTTACATCACAAAAAGTGTAATTCCAGGCGATCAAAAAGACACACGTACCCCAAAATAATACTAATCAAATCCTCATCTCTTCCCACAAAAAATGAGCCTCTACATAGTACAAATGCACAAAAGATTTAAAAAAAAATGGCTTTTATAATGTAAAACTGAAATAAATTTAAAAAAAGTTTACATATTAGGTATCTCCATGTCCGCAATGACCTGCTCTATAATAATATTATATGACTTACCCCTAAGGTGAACACCATAAAAAATAAAAAAAACTGTGCGAAAAATGCAATTTTTTGTCACCTTTCATCACAAAAAGTGTAATACCAAGCGATCAAAAAGTCTTAACAAACCCAAAATAGTACCAATCAAACCATCATCTCTTCCTAAAAAAAATTAGTCCCTACATAAGACAATCGCCTATAAAATGAAAAAAATATGGCTTTCAGAAAATGGAGATGCTAAAACGTGATTTTTTTTTTCCAAAAATGCTTTTATTGTGTAAAACTGAAATACATTAAAAAAGTAGACATATTAGGTATCGCCGCGTCCATTACAACCTGCTCTATAAAAATGTTACATTATCTATCCCCTAAGGTGAATTCCATAAAAAAAAAAAAAAAAAACTCTGCTAAAACAACCAATTTTTTGGTCACTTTGCCACATAAAGTGTGATATTGAGTGATCAAAAAAATCATATGTACCCAAAAATGCTGCCTATAAAAAAAGTCAACTCTTTCCTCAAAAAAATAGCCCCTACACAAGATGATCGGCAGAAAAATAAAAAAAATTTAGCTTTCAGAAAATGTTGACACAAAAAAAGATTTTTTTGACAAATGCTTTTATTCTATAAAACTGAAATAAATAAAAAAATAGACATATTAGGTATTGCTACATCTGTAATGACCTGCTCTATAAAAATATCACATAAATGACCCCCTCAGTTGAACGCTGTTAAAAAAAAAACTGTGCTAAAATAGCCATTTTTTTGTCACCTTGCCTCAAAAAAGTGTCATCATGAATTATCAAAAAATCATATGTACCCAAAAATTGTACCAATAAAAATGTCAGCTCTTCCTGCAAAAAAAGAGCCCCTGCACAAGATTATCAGCAGAAAAATAAAACAAATATAGCTTTTAGAAAATGAAGACACAAAAACATTATTTTGGTTTTCAAAAATGCTTTACAATGTAAAACTGAAACAACAACAAAAAAATACACATATTTGGTATTGTCACATCCGTATCAACCTGCTCTATAAAAGCAACACATGATCTATCCTGTCAGGAGAACTCCATAAAAAACTAAAAATAAAAACAGTCCCACAACAGCTATTTTTGGTTGCCTTGCCTCGCAAAAAGTGTAATATCGAGCAATCAAAAATTATATGTATTCCAAAATAGTACCAATAAGACTGTCACCTTATCCCATAGTTTACAAAATGCGGTCACTTTTTGGGAGTTTCTACTATAGGGGTGCATAAGGGGGTCTTCAAATGTGACATGGCAACTTAAAATTATCTCAGCGACATCTGCCCTCCAAAATCCTTATTGTGCTCCTTTCCTACTGCTTCTTTAAACTGGAGAATCAGGGTAATAAATATTGAGTTTTATTTCGCTGTTAACCCTTGCTGGGTTACAGGGAAAAATAGATTAAAGTGGAAAATTCGCAAAAAAAGTGAAATTTTTAAATTTAACCTCCATTTTCCTTTCATTCTTGTGGAACACCTAAAGGGTTAACAAATTTTGCAAAATAAGTTTTGAATAACTTAAGGGGTATAGTTTCTAAAATAGGGTCATTAACCACCTCAGCTCCCCTAGCTTAAACACCCTTAATGACCAGACCACTTTTTACACTTCTGCACTACACTACTTTCACCGTTTATTGCTCGGTCATGCAACTTACCACCCAAATGAATTTTACCTCCTTTTCTTCTCACTAATAGAGCTTTCATTTGGTGGTATTTCATTGCTGCTGACATTTTTACTTTTTTTGTTATTAATCGAAATTTACCGAAATTTTTGCAAAAAAATTACATTTATCACTTTCAGTTGTAAAAATTTTCAAAAAAAACGACATCTATATATACATTTTTCTCAAAATTTATTGTTCTACATGTCTTTGATAAAAAAAAAAATGTTTGGGTAAAAAAAAAAAATGGTTTGGGTAAAAGTTATAGCGTTTACAAACTATGGTACAAAAATGTGAATTTCCGCTTTTTGAAGCAGCTCTGACTTTCTGAGCACCTGTCATGTTTCCTGAGGTTCTACAATGCCCAGACAGTAGGAAACCCCCACAAATAACCCTATTTTGGAAAGTAGACACCCTAAGGTATTCGCTGATGGGCATAGTGAGTTCATAGAACTTTTTATTTTTTGTCACAAGTTAGCGGAAAATGATGATTTTTATTTCTTTTTTCTTACAAAATCTCATATTCCACTAAGGGCTCTTTCACACTTGCGTTGTTGTGTTCCGGCATAGAGTTCCGTCGTCGGGGCTGTATGCCAGAAGAATCCTGATCAGGATTATCCCCATGCATTCTGAATGGAGAGAAATCCGTTCAGGATGCATCAGGATGCCTTCAGTTCCGGAACGGAACGTTTTTTGGCCGGAGAAAATACCGCAGCATGCTGCGCTTTTTGCTCCGGCCAAAAAATCCTGAACACTTGCCGCAAGGCTGGATCCGGAATTAATGCCCATTGAAAGGCATTAATCCGGATCCGGCCTTAAGCTAAACGTCGTTTCGGCGCATTACCGGATCCGACGTTTAGCTTTTTCTGAATGGTTACCATGGCTGCCAGGACACTAAAGTTCTGGTTGCCATGGTAAAGTGTAGTGGGGAGCGGGGGAGCGAGTGACGTCAGGGCGCCCCACGCACATGGATGACGTGATCGCATGGATCACGTCATCCATGCGCATGGGGCGCTCTGACGTCATTCTGGAGCGCCCCGGGAGCCGCACGGACTGTAAGTATACTGCTCCCCTGCTCCCCACTACTACTATGGCAGCCAGGACTTTAATAGCGTCTAGGTACTATAGTAACACTGAATGCATTTTAAAGATCCGGCGGGCACCTCCGGCAAATGGAGTGCACGACGGATCCGGACAACACAAGTGTGAAAGATATGTGATAAAAAGAAAAAGAAAACAAAACGAGCGTCACTCACCGTTGATAGGCAGGTAACTTTATTCCATGGCAGGAGGGGGGTGCAAGGGTTGCAGATACAGCAGCAAGTAAGCAACAGCCGTTTCGCGCGTGTATGCGCTTCTTCTGGCTTTCCAACACTGAAGAGGTCACGGCACCTTCTTATAGTGCACAGGAAGCCGCATCATCGCAGTAATTTGCTTAATTACTAAGTAATCAACACCTGGCCTCTCAAGAGGGAGGGCAGGGATTACAGTCAGGCGGGACCTCTTCAATGATGTAAGGTGCATATGTGAACATACATAAACCAATAAGAACAAATCAAAATACGAAAATACAATAAGCAAGAGTGGTTCATTACAAAAATACGCTCATATCTATTATTTCATTTAGTCCCAGCGGACCCAATGCATCCGTGCGTAGGATCCATATAGTTTCTCTTCTCAGAAGCTCCCTTTCTCTGTCACCACCTCTTTCAGTGCGGTTAACTACTTCAAGGCCAGCAAAAGTCAGCACATGCTGGGTGAGATAAATATCTCGGTCAAATGCCAACTTTGTATAAAAAAATGGGAAAAGTTGTCTTTTGCCGAGATATTTCTCTCACCCAGCATGGGTATATTTAAAATGACACCCCAAAACACATTGCCCTACTTCTCCTGAGTACGGCGATACCACATGTGTGACACTTTTTTGCAGCCTAGGTGGGCAAAGGGGCCCACATTCCAAAGAGCACCTTTCGGATTTCACAGGGCATTTTTTACACATTTTGATTTCAAACTACTTCTCACACATTAGGGCCCCTAAAATGCCAGGGCAGTATAACTACCCCACAAGTGACCCCATTTTGGAAAGAAGACACCCCAAGGTATTTCGTGATGGGCATAGAAGTTTTTATTTTTTGTCACAAGTTAGTGGAATATGAGACTTTGTAAGAAAAAAATAAATTAAAAAATCATCATTTTCCGCTAACTTGTGACAAAAAAAAAAAAATTCTAGGAACTCGCCATGCCCCTCATGTAATACCTTGGGGTGTCTTCTTTCCAAAATGGGTTCACTTGTGGGGTAGTTATACTGCCCTGGAATTTTAGGGGCCCTAATGCGTGAGAAGTAGTTTGAAATCAAAATGTGTAAAAAATGCCCTGTGAAATCCAAAAGGTGCTCTTTGGAATGTGGGCCCATTTGCCCACCTAGGCTGCAAAAAAGTGTCACACATCTAGTATCGCCGTACTCAGAAGAAGTAGGGCAATGTGTTTTGGGGTGTCTTTTTACATATACCCATGCTGGGTGAGAAAAATATGTCGGCAAAAGACAACTTTTCCCATTTTTTTTTATACAAAGTTGGCATTTGACCGAGATATTTATCTCACCCAGCATTGGTATATGTAAAATGACACCCCAAAACACATTCCCCAACTTCTCCTGAGTACGGCGATACCACATGTGTGACACTTTTTTGCAGCCTAGATGCGCAAAGGGGCCCAAATTCCTTTTAGGAGGGCATTTTTAGACATTTGGATCCCAGACTTCTTCTCACGCTTTAGGGCCCCTAAAATGCCAGGGCAGTATAAATACCCCACATGTGACACCATTTTGGAAAGAAGACACCCCGAAGGGTATTCAATGAGGGGCATGGCGAGTTCATAGAAATTAATTTTTTTTGGCACAAGTTAGCGGAAATTGATATTTTTTTGTTTTTTCTCACAAAGTCTCCCTTTCCGCTAACTTGGGACAAAAATTTCAATCTTTCATGGACTCAATATGCCCCTCAGCGAATACCTTGGGGTGTCTTCTTTCCAAAATGGGGTCATTTGTGGGGTGTTTGTACTGCCCTGGCATTTGAGGGTCTCCGCAATCATTACATGTATGGCCAGCATTAGGAGTTTCTGCTATTCTCCTTATATTGAGCATACGGGTAATGAGATATTTTTTTTTTCGTTCAGCCTCTGGGCTGAAAGAAAAAATGGACGGCACAGATTTCTTCATTCGCATCGATCAATGTGGATGAAAAAATCTCTGCCCAAAAAAAAAAAGGAGGGGAAAGGCGTCTGCCAGGACATAGGAGCTCCGCCCAACATCCAAACCCACTCAGCTCGTATGCCCTGGCAAACCCGATTTCTCCATTCACATCAATCGATGTGGATGAATAAATCATTGCCAGGATTATTATTTTTTTTTTTATATACAAAGTGTTTGCCAAAGCATATGAACACCGCCGCCCCCTCAGCTCATATAACTCGGCAAACGTATCTTTTACTGCAGAGGAGAAATCTCGTCTTGCAGCGCCGCATACACCGACTTTTGTGTAATCTGACAGCAGCGCAATGCTTCTGTCAGAATGCACATCAGTGCTGCAGCTAGTCGATCGGTTGGTCCACCGGGAAGGTAAAAAAAACAAAACAAAAAAGAAAAAACCACGCCGCAACGCAATAAATTTATTAACTTTATAATAACATTTGAACGGAACATATAAACTTTATTTAACATTTTGAACAGAACGTTAACTTTTTTGCTTACCGTTTTTTTTTTTTTTTTTTTTTTTACCTTTATAGGACAAACCTCTCCTTCCCCATGGGACAATGTGCAAAGCGCAAATCGCCCAAAGATGTGGCGAAGTACAGTATGCACTTTGTCCCCGGTGAAAGGAGAGGTTTGCAGCAGCTGTGAGTGAAAGGGCCCTAATAGCCCGGTGTGCCTGTCCTGTGAGATGCAATCCCTATGCTAAGTGTACCTTTGTGTGGTACTTCCGGAAACACTCCCCTATGCATAGGGCAGGGTGGTCAGGGCAGTCAGGACAGAAATAGCGGGTGTCACGCCTTATTCCACTCCTGCTACAGACACGACATATTTTTCGGGGTGACGGTTGGGTTGAAGTACCAGCAATGACATTGGGGAAATGTCGCTCGTGTAGACGGCTCACTACACTGGTGGTTGGGGCCACGGAACCTCCTGGATACATGATCTCTTCCTGAAATTTGAGGAAGGATCCTGTTCTCCCAGCCTTACTGTAGAGAACAAAACTATTGTACATGGCCAATTGAATCAAATATACAGACACCTTCTTATACCAGCGTCTGGTGCGTCGGGAAACTAAATAAGGAGCCAACATCTAGTCATTGAAGTCCACCCCTGCCATGAGCGAATTATAGTCGTGGACTGAGAGGGGCTTTTCAATGACACTGGTTGCCCGTTCAATATGTATTGTCGTGTCTGCGTGAATGGAGGAGAGCATGTAAACGTCACGCTTGTCTCTCCATTTTACCGCAAGCAGTTCTTCGTTACACAAGGCAGCCCTCTCCCCCCTTGCAAGACGGGTGGTAACGAGCCGTTGGGGGAAGCCCCGGCGACTAGGTCGTGCGGTGCCACAGCAGCCAATCTGTTATAGGAACAAATGCCTGAAGAGGGGCACACTTGTGTAAAAATTGTCCACATAAAGATGGTACCCCTTGCCAAATAAGGGTGACACCAAGTCCCAGACTGTCTTCCCACTACTCCCCAGGTAGTCAGGGCAACCGACCGGCTCCAGGGTCTGATCTTTACCCTCATAGATCCGAAGTTTGTGGGTATAGCCTGTGGCCCTTTCACAGAGCTTATACAATTTGACCCCATACCGGGCGCGCTTGCTTGGGATGTATTGTTTGAAGCCAAGGCGCCCGGTAAAATGTATAAGGGACTCGTCTACGCAGATGTTTTGCTCAGGGGTATACAAATCTGCAAATTTGTTGTTGAAGTGGTCTATGAAGGGCCGAATTTTGTGGAGCCGGTCAAAAGCTGGGTGGCCTCTGGGACGAGAGGTGTTGTTGTCGCTAAAGTGCAGGAAACGCAGAATGGCCTCAAATCGTGCCCTGGACATGGCAGCAGAGAACATGTGATGAATTGGGTTCGTGGACCAATATGACCACAATTCATGCTTTTTGGTTAGACCCATGTTGAGGAGAAGGCCCAGAAAATTTTTTAATTCGGAAACTTGGACGGGTTTCCACCGGAAAGGCTGGGCATAATAGCTTCCCGGGTTGGCGGCTATAAATTGAGTGGCATACCGATTTGTTTCTGCCACGACTATGTCCAAATGCTCCGCAGTCAAGAACAGCTCAAAAAATCCCAGTGCCGAACCAATCTGAGCTGTCTCAACCCGAACTCCAGACTGGGCGGTGAAAGGGGGAACTAATGGTGCGGCTGAAGTTGGGGACTGCCAATCAGGGTTTGCCAGCACCTCAGGGACTCTAGGGGCTCTACGGGCCTGTCTGTGTGGTGGCTGCAACGGGGTCTCTATTGCACGTGCCACCGTACCAGCTTCAACTGCCCTTCTGGTGCTCGCCACTTCACCATGTTGTACGGCAGTGCTGGTACTAGGTCCAGGGTGGGCTGCGCTGCTGGTGTATGCCTCACCACGTAATCCGACAGCGCCAGCCCCACTCTGCTGCCCTTGAAGCGGATCCTGCGCAACCTGTGGTGTAGCAACACGGGGCCGGGTACGCCTGGTGCTATCAGGGACCTCAACCTCCTCGTCCGAACTTTGGGTCAGACTGCCACTGCTTTCTGCAGGTTCATATTCTGACCCGCTGGATTCATCAGATGAGGGTTCCCATTCCTCATCCGACTGGGTCAGAAGCCTGTAGGCCTCTTCAGAAGAATACCCCTTGTTTGCCATTTGGTCAACTAAATTTAGGGGGTATTCCCTGAGACTACCCAAGAAAAAAAGCAAGCCTGTCTTACAAATGGGAGGCTAGCGAAGTACCGGAGGCCGCTGCGATTGATAAAAAATATCAAAACAGATTTTTTTATCGCCGCAGCGCTTGTAAAGTGATTGTGCAGTGATCAAAAAAAATAAAAAATTTTGTCACTGCGGCGGGGCGGGCGTGGGTGAACGCACGTGTGGGCGACCGATCAGGCCTGATCGGGCAAACACTGCGTTTTGGGTGGAGGGCGAACTAAGGTGACACTAATACTATTCTAGATCTGACTGTGATCAGTTTTGATCACTTACAGATACTATAAAAGTACAAATGCTGACTAGCGATACGAATCAGTGACTGCGGTGCGGTGGGCTGGGCGCTAAACGATCGCTAACTACTTAACCAAGGAGCCTAAACTATCCTAAAACCTAACAGTCAATACCAGTGGGAAAAAAAAGTGACAGTTTACTCTGATCACTTTTTTCCCTTTCACTAGGTGATTGACAGGGGCGATCAAGGGGTTAATTGGGGTGATGGGGGGTGATCTGGGGGCTAAGTGTGCTGTTTGGTGTACTCACTGTGAACTGTGCTCCTCTGCTGGAACCAACCGACCAAAAGGACCAGCAGAGGAGCAGAGAAGCCATTTAACACCTTATATTTATAAATATAAGGTGTTAGATGGTTTGTGATTGTTTTTTTTGAAAATTAGCAGCCTGCCAGCGACGATCATTGGCTCTAACTTTTGCCGGCCGGCGATGCGCATGCGCGGGCCGGCTTTGAGCGTAATCTCGCCGATGCATGACTCTGCCTGAGATTGCCGCCTCCGGAACGCGATCCTGCGTTAGGCGGTCCGGAGGCAGTTAATGGGTGGTTTCTACCATGTAAGCCCCACAAAGTGAACTGGTCCTTAAAAAAGTGGGTTTTGGAAATTTTCTTAGAAATTTTAAGATTTGCTTTTAAAATTCTAAGCCTTCTAATGTTCTAAAAAATAAAATGACATTTACAAAATGATGCCAACATGAATTAGACATCTGGGAAATGTAAAGTGATAACTATTTTATGAGGTATCACAGTCTGCGTTAAAAGCAGAGACATTCAAATTAAAAAAATTTAGAATTTTTCCAAATTTTCAGTAAATTATGGATTTTTGCTTTATAAATAACGGTGAAACATATTGACCCAAATTTACCACCATCAAGAAGTACAATATGTCATGAGAAAACAGTGTCAGAATCGCTTATAAAAGTAAAAGCGTTCCAGAGTTATTACAACATAAAGTGAAACATGTCAGATTTGCAAAATGCGGCTTGGTCCTTATGGTGAAAACTAGCTTGGTCTTGTAGGGGGTTAATAATCTATTAAGTTTTTTTATATGAACATAAGCTGGTGGAGGTGCTGTACATTGAATATATGTATGTAGTGCAGTAAGTCTACTGTATTATTGTGCAGGGGATGGGGGACTAGGGGCCCACCTTCCTCAGAGGCCCACCGGGGGATTCACCTGTATCCCTGTGTGCCAGTCCGAGCCTGCTGGCACCCATCACACTTTAAGATTGACTGACCACCCGTATCTAAGATCTGCACTCTGCAGATATGACATTGCAGAAAACATTAATGGGAACTACCACCACCCTCATTGCTACCACCACCACTCCTATCCACACTGGGCACCTATCTTCCTTTATGAGCTGGTTAACAGCACAAGTTTTGAAAGGGACAACCCTTATTATTCCCCTTTTCTTTGCCATCTTTTTTTATTTCAATGTAAAATCATGTTCTAGAGCAGGAGCAGAAAACCGTGGGGCCCCACAGAAAAACTTGCAACAGGGCCCTACACTATCAAAACCACCTTCAGAAGCAAGTTTAAAGTATGAAAACGATATGATTATTTTGTTCTCCAAAGGATAAAGCACATAATGATTGCACCTTTGGGTATTGTCTTGACATACATTATAATATGAAATCATCATGTGATCCCCAGAGAACAGAGAACTTGATGGAGGAGGGGAGTTATAATGAAGCTTCTATCAAGATGAAAAATGTTTATTAACCCCTTAACGCAAAATGCTGTACATGTCATTTGCATTCAGGGTACATATGCAGTAGGCTCACGAGCTGAGACCTCTCCATACATGGTAGGTGCCAGCTGTGTGATACAGCTAACACCTGTAACACCCCCTAGTGGCATTACGACTCCTACGCCCTGCTCCTATCTGTGTTTGCTGGTATGATGTCATTCTACGTATTTTGTCCAGGTCCTCCACATTGTGCATTTCCTATGTTTGAAATTGTTAATGTTCATGTAATGTACCTGGTTCCCCAGAGGTATCAGCAGACATGGCACTGCTACTGTTAGAAGAGAGTGGAACCTACTTTCCATTCTGACCCTCTCTAAGGAAGGGAGCAGACTAGTTGGTTAGAGGTCAGTTCAGCTTACCCCCTTCTAAGGGAAAGTCCTAGCTTACCCCAGCTAAGCAAAGTAAGGCTACTTTCACACTAGCGTTTAGGTCGGATCCGTCTGGTATGTGCCCAGACGGATCCGCACCTATAATGCAAACGCTTAGATCCGTTCAGAACGGATCCGTTTGCATTACCATGAACAAAAATGATAATGCAAACGGATCCGTTTTGACTTTACATTGAAAGTCAATGGGAGACGGATCAGTTTGAAAATTGAGCCATACTGTGTCAACTTCAAACGGATCCGTCCCCATTGACTTACATTGTAAGTCTGGACGGATCCGTTTGCCTCCGCACGGCCAGGCGGACACCCGAACGCTGCAAGCTGCGTTCAGGTGTCCGCCTGCTGAGCGGAGCGGAGGACAAACGGAGCCAGACTGATGCATTCTGAGCGGATCCGCATCCATTCAGAATGCATTAGGGCTGGACGGATCCGTTCGGGGCCGCTTGTGAGCCCCTTCAAACGGAACTCACAAGCGGAGCCCCGAACGCTAGTGTGAAAGTAGCCTAAGCCAGCAGAACACCTTCAGCTTTGCTGGATATAGAGTACACAGCGTGGAGCCTCATACAGCAAAGGAAAAGTGTCCTGTTACATAATCTAGAGACAGACAACAAAGAGAGAAGTTGCAGCATACAGCAAAGGAAAAGTTTCTGTTTAAACCTGTCAGCATAGCAGAGCTGAGATTGTTATTGCCTGCCAGTTTATGCTAAAACCTGCTGGAAACCAAGAGAAAGCCTGTAAATCGTCTGGAGACGCGTTTATGCAAAGTAAAGCTGTTTCAACTTCAGCACAAGGTATGGACTCAATTTATTCTACAAATCCCTCAACTATTCACCCTATTTGCTCTGCTTCGGACAACAACGCCTGGGGTTCCAGGATATCCAGGTAGGAGCACAGTGACACATGCACAGCCACATCTACAGAGACATTATAGGCTATCATTACACAATCTGGCATTCCTACACCTGGGTACCACTAACACCATCTACTTAAGGGGACTGTGACCCTTGTTGGTTCAATGCAACTGGCGTCACAACATATTTACTTAAAAACAACCCCAGATGCATGTCGGGCATTGCAAATGGCATCATGAACAGGATTACGTGTGTACCCCTATACTGCAAGGACTACAGAGGATCTATTTTAGTGCAAGTAAAACCCCCTACAAGAGACCTTATTGCATTTACTCACTGCTGGAGAGTGTGAATCTACATCGATTGCAGCACTGTGGCAAAACAGGGGTTAACCGGCCATCTTGGATTTGGACCTCGTGTGTTGAGATGAAGACATTTACCCAGCAGAGGGGAGGGAACCAAACAACCCACCTCCACAGAGGAAGCATTCTGTCAGCAAAAGGAAATAAATTGCTCAGTACAAGTTCCTAGGAGGACAAAGAGGAAGTGAAGCGGTGGCCATTTTAGAAAAGAGAAAATGCAGTTCCTTCTTCCCTGGATCCTGAGAAGCAATGTCCAGAGGTCTGAGTGAGTACTTCTGGGGAAAATAACCTTGCTAAAGACTGTTTGGGACTATTATCTGCCTGCCAGAGCATACTCCTTAAAATTGCGCAGCTGCAGCGACTCTTAAAGGAGCCACGCACCAATTCTGCTGCCGTCACCCATAGCAACTTGTACTTAAATAGAATTTTAGCTTACGCTGACCCCTCTAGTCTGGTACAGGGTATCAAAATCCATGTCTGACAGCAAAGATAGCACCCACTTGGATTGCAGTGATCCACCAGCAGCAGCTGCAGCCACTTGCATCATGCCTCTTACTATGCCATACTACTTTGGAGCACCTTGGCTCCCACGTTATTCAGGAGAACCTCATTCACTCAGGGAATTCCGTGATAAAATTTTGGACACCTTTAAGCTGTATCCAGTATCTCAGGACCAGAAAGTGGAAATCCTGATTGGCCGGTTACAGGGAGCCGCGTTCCGGGAGGTCAAGTCCTGGCCTCGGCCAGAGCGAAAAACAGCTGAGCAGATCCTAGACCGACTCAGTACCACCTTTAAAACTTGGACCGTCTCCGAGCTTAACATGCGCTCCTTTGGTAAGCGACAATAGCCAAAGGAGACTTTGAGAGACTTTGCCCTGTCCCTGCAAGAAGCTCTGTGGGCAGTTATCCACATAGATCTCCGTGAAGCTGAGGGACAAGATCAGACCATCAGAGACCAGTTTATTGAAGGTGTCCTCGACGAACCTCTCAAACGTCAGCTGAAGATGCTGTCAGCTCAGCACCCAGATACCCCTTTCTGGGATTTTAAGGAACTTGCTATTGGCATCCTAGGTTAAGGTCACCAGTCTGAACCTCCTGAAGACAAGAAGACATGGGGCGTCCTACGACCTGCTGCCCATGGCCAGATAGCTGAGCATGAAGCTCAGGCGCCTGTCCCAGATGCTATCACAGCTCTGACTACTCAAGTCTCCCTCCTAGCTGAGAATATGGAGAGGATGAGAAAGCAGCTAGAGCAACTGGAACAGCAGCCCAAGGCTAAAAAATGGACTACTACACCAAGAGACCGTTCTACACCCGGTCCATGAGAAGATCGACGTCGGCCGACCAGTAGGTTGTCAGACCCTGGCTATCGAGACACCAGAAAGCGTGTATGTTGCCATTGACAGAAGCATGGACACACCGAAAAGAACTGCTGGTAGTTAAACTGGTATCCCCTGAGGCCGAGGACCTCCCCTCAGGAGGAAGAATACTAGGTCGCAAAGATCCTGCCTTTATGCCTAGGTATGTGGGCGCCCGCCCCGTGGTTGAAGTTAGCATCAATGGAGTAATGTTTTCTGCTTTGATAGATACAGGATCTCAAGTGACTACGATTCGTCAGTCCGCATTCGAAAAATGCCGGAACAGAGCCCAGCTGACGCAACCCCCGGAATCCTGGCTCCACATCATAGCTATCAATGACCAACCAGTGCCTATATTAGGCTATTGGGAACCTACCTTACAGATTCAAGATGCCAAACTCCCACACCAAGGGGTAGTCGTAATCCAGGTTCCGGAAGATGACAATTGCCCTGTGGTCCTGGGGATGAAACACGTCATAAACCAAACCATCCAGGTGCTAGCTGCCCAACAAAAATTCAGCAACCGACAAGG
Source organism: Bufo bufo (assembly GCF_905171765.1). Taxonomy (NCBI): domain Eukaryota; kingdom Metazoa; phylum Chordata; class Amphibia; order Anura; family Bufonidae; genus Bufo; species Bufo bufo. The sequence goes on along the minus strand of NC_053389.1, from coordinate 775,041,627 downwards.
GGAAATCTACCGTGTTTGCATCAATGATGCTCAGCCTATTAGACTCCAGCCTGGAGCATAGACTCTAATATGGTGCAAGGCTTGCATAGGTGTCTGAGGTCAGTACTACACTTGTCCTAGCTGCTAGGAGCTTGGTCACTGTGTCACGCGGAAATGTACCCATACACTTGGTCAATGTAAGTGATGAAGCTGTAGAATTAAAAAAGTACTATCCAGTGGCGAGTCTACATCATGTCCGTCTGCAAGATGTCCTGGATCCCCCTACTACTGCTGCTGCACAACAATGTCTAGAAACAGCGGACGCAGCCAAAGACCTGCTGAGCAGCCCTGGTGGACTGAACTACATATTGGAGATGCCACCACCTTTGCAGAACAGATCAAAGGAGTGCTGGACTAAGCCAAAAAACACCACCAAGTATTCAGCAAACACCCTCTGGACTATGGTCAAACTAGCCTAATACAGCACACTATTCCAACCGGCACTCACCCTCCAATCAAAGAGAGATATAGGCCAGTCCCTTCAGCGTGTGAAGAAGAGGGTTCACGATATGAAGACAGCTGATGTCATCCAGGATAGTCAGAGCCCCTGGGCTGCCCCTCTGGTCCTGGTAAAAAAGAAGGATAGAACCATCTGTTTCTGTGTGGATTACCACAAGATCAACAACATAACGCACAAGAATGTGTACCCCCTGCCACGAATTGAGGAGTCTAGCAGCCCTGGGATCTGCTGCTTATTTCTTAACCCTGGATCTAGCCAGTGGCTATTGGCAAGTCCCCATGGCACCAGAAGATAAAGAGAAAACAGCTTTCACTACCCCAATGGGTTTGTTCGAGTTCAACTACATGCCATTAGGGCTGTGCAATGCCCCTGGAACATTTCACTCATGGAGAGATGTCTTGGACACCATATTGCTGTACTTGGATGATGTGATCATCTACTTGAAGACCTACGAAGAGCATTTACAGCACTTAGCAGAGGTATTCCAGACTCTGATCCAATATGGATTGAAAGTAAAGCCTTCAAAGTGCCACTTACTGAAACCCCAAGTGATGGTAACGCCATCCCGGCACTCAGATCCTATTATCCTTAGGTGAGTCTCTTGCATTCACATATTGTGTAGAGCATTAGTCTGCTTGTAGGACCCCAGGCCATATTATATTTCATTGTGATTTGGATTGCATATACTCTAGCCACCAGGTGTTTCACACCATAGGGTGTCTTTCATGAGGACTTTTGCAGTCTTTGGCCGCACTGCCATTTGCTGTTTTTTCGTGTCATTTATTTTTGTGGGCTCACCTTTAAAATCCATTATCATATAATGTAACTGATGAATTTTCTGACTGTATGCACTTTACTTGGATTTAGTGGTCTGTATTGTGCCAGGATGGTGTTTTTGCTGTTCCCTACCCTTCTTTTTTTAATGGTACTATATACATTATTTATTATAAAACAATAAAGTATTTTCTCATAAATTGGATGTTCATGAGCTTCAGTTTTCTAGCTTTTTGCTCCCTACTCATACAGGCACAGACCTAGTGGTAGCTGTTGCTATATCTGTTAGTAATAGAAAAATAGTCTCATGCAGCACTCTAACCTTCCTTGGGTACCTTTGGAGCACCTCCTAAGCACAAGCCAAGGATGGCTTGCCTTTCAGTAACGGGGAATATAATGCCCCCGGTGTAGCATTACCACTCCTATGCTCTGCTCCTATCTGTGTATGCTGGTACGGTGTCATTCTATGTATTTTGTCCAGGTCCTCCACATTGTGCATTTCCTATGTTTGAAATTGTTAATGTTTATGTAATGTACCTGGTTCACCAGAGGTGGCAGAAAACTTGGCAGTGCTACTGTTAGAATAGAGTGGAACCTGCTTTCCATTCTGACCATCTCTAAAGAAGGGAGCAGGATATCCAGGTAGGAGCACCGTGACAGGTGCACAGCCACATTTACAGGGACATTATAGGCTACCCTTACACCACTCTGGCATTTCTACACCTGGGTACCACCAACACCATCTACTTAAGGGGACTCTGTCCCTTGTTGCTTCAATGCAACTGGCGTCACAACAAATTTACTTAAAAACAACCCCAGACACATGTCGAATGTGGCACACCCATCCGCAAAGACCAAGAATAGAGATAATACTGATCCCAGATATTTAACCATTCAAAAGTCATGAGCAATAGCGATCATGGTACCTGAGAAATAAGACAGAGAGAGGGAGCTCCTCTGTCCTCTGATCGCAGCACTGATGGTAAAATTATGGGGCTATTATTGATTGTTATGACCGCCTGGAGCTTGTGAAGGATCCCCAACCTTCTATCGTAAGATGCCTGTTAATCTGTGCCTGCAGCATGGCTTGACATGAAGCCAGTAAAAATCCTATAGACTGCAATAGTATTTTATTGCTGTCTATGACACAAGGGTTCTGGAGATCATATATTTAAAGGGACTTTGTTATCAGAAAATGACCTATTGTTGAAATCAGGTTTTTATGTTTAACATATTATTAAAGAACTTTTGGTGATGTTATTTTTAATTTTCCATGTCAATATCTATATTTAAACGAAAAACACAAAATATCTTGCAGTTTTCACACTGGCCACTGAGCCTAATAATAGGTGACACTTCTTGTTCTGTACAGATCACTTTACTGCAGTTACTGCTTATCTGTATACAGAGGTGATATCATTACAGACAGAATTAGAATGACAGATAAGACAGGATCCTCGATTCACAATGGATGGTTGTCAAATCTTGTCTAATTTTCCTCGTAAAATGACCTCTGCACAGGTCACAGGTCATGCCTAGAAGACTCTCCTATAGAAGTCAATGAGGTTCCCTCCAGACCATTGTGTCTATGGACCATGAGACTGCTAACAAGCCATATTCTTAATGTATTCTAAATGCTGTTAAAAACAGCTCACAAAAACACAAAAGTAAGGCTACTTTCACACTTGCGGCAGAGTGATCCGGCAAGCAGTTCCGTCGCCGGATCACTCTGATCCGGCAAAACATAGGCTAACTGACGGCATTTGTAAGACTGATCAGGATCCTGATCAGTCTGAAAAATGCCTGATTAGTCAGAAAAATGTATTGAAATGCCGGATCTGTCACCCGGAAAAATTGATCCGGCATTTATTTTTTTCACCTTTTTTCTGATCCGGCACTAATACATTCCTATGGGAAAAAAATGCTGGATCCGGAATTCAGGCAAGTCTTCAGTTTTTTTGGCCAGAGATAAAACCGTAGCATGCTGCGGTTTTATCTTTTGCCTGATCAGTCAAAAAGACTGAACTGAAGACATCCTGATGCATCCTGAACGGAATGCTTTCCATTCAGAATGCATGGGGATAAAACTGATCAGTTATTTTCCAGTATAGAGCCCCTAGGACGGAACTCTATGCCGGAAAAGAAAAACGCAAGTGTGAAAGTACCCTAAGTACATGCACAAATAGGATGTCGGGTTATATATCCATCAATCTGATATTGTCTTGACAAAACCCCATAAAAGTGCCCTCTCTATAGTCTGAGCGGCCCCAGCACAGCAGGGGTCCTAACACCCTAAACCTGGTCAGAAACTTCAGAGAAAAATGACAGATCCTTATCACACAGCTGGTTGGTACAAGAAGGAAGATGACCTGAAAGTCACCTCCAATCCATAGATTATATATATTTTTTTCTTCCATATTTTCCTGATATTTTATGGGTTAGGAGAATACGGAATGAACAATCTCTTCCGAAATGGTTGATTAAAAGATTTTATTTTTTATAAAACATGTACAAAACAAGTGCACTTCAGATCACAAGATACAAGTCATGTGGATTCAAAAAAGACATTGTGTAGACAATTCAATCATAATTAGTTAAAGAATAAACCATGAGTGCAAACAACAACAAATCCCTCCCCCTCCCCCCTAGACAGAAAACAACAGACTTTAACCAATATAACCCGTACATAAATATCACCAGACTAGAATAGTATACATTTCTTTGTCAGTTAATGAAAAAACATGGGCGGTGACACCCCCCCAGGGGCAGCGGCAGTATTCCATTAATAGCCGCCACTCACCTAACATTGAGCAATGTTATCCCATAATGTGTACCATGCCTCTATTAAGAGCCAGCCAAGGACTACTTTCTCCGGATCTGTCTATCCAGAGACCCCAAATACTCTCAAATTCTGAAAGGCTATTTCGTTTGAAATATACCCCCCTTTCCAATCAAATCACTACATTCAGCCTAGCAATAAACTCTACTATAACTGGAGGAAGCGGCTGAATCCACTTTGCTGCCAATGTTTTACGTGCCTGGTATAGCATTCTATTAATACATATAATAATAGGTGGCTGTAAGCAGACACATTTTAGGATCGGGGAGAAGTTTGCACTGTATGTATTATTTATTAGTTGTACAACGTCATGCCAGTATACTTTCAGGTTATCACAGCTCCACAACATGTGAAATAAGTCAGCCCCTGCCTCCCCACACTTCGGACAGAAGGAATCAGCTCTATATCCAATTTTATAGAGAAATACCAGGATTTTATATACTCTATATAGCATAAACAGCTGCGATAGGCTAGCTGCTTCACTAAGGGATAAATTTGGGGTTAATTCGAGCACTTCTTCCCACTGGGTGTCAGCAATTGTTCCCGCATCCTTTTCCCATTTTGCTTTAATCTGAGTCGGGAATTTTTTCAAATAGTCCTAATGCAATGAAAAATTGACTTTTGAGAAGGCTCCTTTTGCAGACCCTGTTGCCACCACAGCATCTAGTGTCTGATTATTCATGTACTGTAGTAAGGAAAGCCTGTATTGCGCATCCAGTGCGTTCTTCAGCTGCAAGTATTTATAGAAATGCATGGGGGGGGGGCAAACTCAGAACACAGCTGCTGAAACTGCTTTAGAAGTCCCTGGGAGTATAACTGGCCAATATTCCAAATTCCATTCCTTCCCCATTAGGAGAACCCCGTTAATTGGGATAATTAAGGTAAAAGAGGATTATTCCAGATGGGAGAGATATTCAACAGTCCTGAGATACCCAAGATCTCTCTAGCCTTAGACCATACCCTCCTCATAAGCCCCAGAATTGGAGCAGATTTAAATTAGCTAGGTTGCAAATAACCGTTTCTTCCCTTTAGGAATAGCTAGCAAGGGTCTCTTTTCTCCTATTCAATATGAAGAGTGGTGGCAGCAAATTAAGTTGGTTTCCTGTACGAAATCAATAATTTTATTTTACCGGTTGTATCCTGTATGGGCACACCAACCAATCTTAAACATTTACTGTGCTTACAGGGGATTTACCTCCAGAAGTCTCTAGTGGAGGAGACCTATATGGCAACTGTGGCATAGTACAACGGGATTTGCGGGTGGTTGTCACATTAGTGAGGTGTAAGCAGCATGAGGAGACCACAGAGTGGCCCAATGACAAAATCAGGAGGTGGCAGCAGCATCAGGAGGAGGCCAAAAAGTGGCATAATGACAGTGTGGAGCTGGTAGCAGCATCAGAAGGCCACATAGTGGCACAATGACAGTGTGGAGGTGGCGGCAGCAGCAGCAGCATCATGAGGACACAGAGTGGCACAAATACAGTGTGGAGGTGGCAGCAGTATCAGGAGGATGCCACAGAGTGGCACAATGACAGTGTGGAGGTGGCAGCAGCAGCATCATGAGGACACAGAGTGGCACAATGACAGAGTGTGGAGGTGGCGACAGCAGCAGCGTCAGGAGGAGGCCACAGAGTGGCACAATGACAGTGTGGAGGTGGTAGCAGCATCAGGAGGAGGCCACAGAGTGGTGCAATGACAAAATCAGGAGGTGGCAGCAGCATCAGGAGGAGGCCAAAAAGTGGCATAATGACAGTGTGGAGCTGGTAGCAGCATCAGAAGGCCACATAGTGGCACAATGACAGTGTGGAGGTGGCGGCAGCAGCAGCAGCATCATGAGGACACAGAGTGGCACAAATACAGTGTGGAGGTGGCAGCAGCATCAAGAGGCCACAGAGAGGCACAATGACAGTGTGGAGGTGGCAACAGCAGCAGAATTAAGAGGCGACAGAGTGGCACAATGACAGTGTGGAGGTGGTGGCAGCAGCAACATCAGGAGGAGGCCACAGGGTGGCACAAGGACAGGGTGTGGAGGTGGCGGCAGCAGCAGCATCAGGAGGAGGCCACAGAGTGGCACAATGACAGTGTGGAGGTGGCAGCAGCAGCATCAGAAGGCCACAGAGTGGCACAATGACAGAGTGTGGAGGTGGTAGCAGCAGCATCAGGAGGAGGACACAGGATAGCACAATGACAGTGTGGAGGTGGCAGCAGCAGCAGCATGAGGAGACCACAGAGTGGCACAATGACAGAGAGTGGAGGTGGCAGCAGCATCAAAAGGAGGCCACAGAGTGGCACAATGACATACTGTGGAGGTGACAGCAGCATCATGAGGACACAGAGGGGCACAATGACAGTGAAGAGGTGGCAGCAGCAGCATCATGAGGACACAGAGTGGCACAATAACTTTGGAGGTGGCAGCAGCATCAGAAGGCCACAGAGTGGCACAATGACATAGTGTGGAGTTGGCAACAGAAACAGCAGCATCAGGAGACGGCCACAGAGTGGCACAATGACAGTGTGGAGGTGGCAGCAGCAGCATCTGAAGGCCACAGAGTGGCACAATGACAGAGTGTGGAGGTGGCAGCAGCAGCATCAGGAGGAGTACACAGGATGGCACAATGACAGTGTGGAGATGTCAGCAGCATCATCAGGAGGCCACAAAGTGGCACAATAACTGTGGAGGTGGCAGCAGCATCATAAGGCCACAGAGTGGCACAATGACATAGTGTGGAGTTGGCAACAGAAACAGCAGCATCAGGAGAAGGCTACAGGGTGGCACAATGACAGAGTGTGGAGGTGGCAGCAGCAGCAACAGAAGGCCACAAAGTGGCACAATGACAGTGTGGAGGTTGCAGCAGCATCAGGAGAAGGCTACAAGGTGGCACAATGACAGAGTGTGGAGGTGGCAGCAGCAGCATCATCAGGAGGATGCCACAGAGTGGCACAATGACAGTGTGGAGGTTGAAGCAGCATCAGGAGGCCACAGAGTGACACAATGACAGAGTGTGGAGGTGGTGGCAGCAACAGCATCAGGAGGAGGCTACAGGGTGGCACAAGGACAGTGTGGAGGTGGCAGCAGCAGCAGCATTAGGAGACCACAGAGTGGCACAATAACAGAGTGTGGAGGTGGCAGCAGCAGCATCAGGAGGGGCCAAAGAGTGGCACAATGACAGAGTGTGGAGGTGGCAGCAGCAGCATTAGAAATAGGCCACAGGGTGGCACAATAACAGTGTAGAGTTGGCAGCAGAAGCATCAGGAGTAGTAGTCGAACAACAAAGTGCTCGGGTGCTCTGGCTGAACACACCGGGATGCTCGGGTGCTCTACCGAGCACCCGAGTATAATCGAAGTCAATGGGAGAACCCAAGCATTAAACCAGGCACCCCCTTCTCTGAAGAGGGGAGGGTGCCTGGTTCATAGGAAAAGTTCAGAAATTTATGGAAACACCACCGAAATGGTTCGGGAACAGCATGGGGAGGATGTCTGGATGCATCTTGGACTCCCAGGTTGCTGCTGGGAATGATCTTGTCCGAGTAGTACGCCACTTTTACAGACTGACAATAATACACACAAAACCGAAGATGAAATTGATTTTAGAGGAAAAATTGTTAGGAAACATCTTTCCTGTATATTTACTTGTATATAAAGTGCTGCCAAATATTACAAGGAAGAGGCACTCCGATACAACCTGCATATCACATAAAGGAGGGCCTCATTCACATTGTGGTACAATTGTTCATGTAGTGGGACTCCTACACTCATGAAGCCTATGCACTAAGTGAAAGGGCTGCCAAAAATTAAAGGTAACTTGCACTCCAATACAACCTTTGTTACACATAAAGGAGGACATCATACACAGCCTTAAAAAATTATGATTGATGGCCTGCTGGTGACCCTCAAAAACAATAGGAGCAAGGGCCTGCTGATCTGACCATCGAAAACAATATGGGCGAGGGCCTGCTGCCGCTTTGGTGACTCTAGATAACCTGTGGGCGATTGCATGTCCCCGTGACGGCGACGATCCATTTGGATGTCTGCCCTATCAACTTTCGATGTTATTTTCAGCTCAAACCATGGTGACCACGGGTAACGGTGAATCAGTGTTCGATCCCGGAGAGGGAGCCTGAGAAATGACTACGTCTACAACATCCAAGCAAGGCAGCATGCACGCAAATTACTTATTAGGTATAATTAGGTGAGAGCCTGCAGGTGAGCTGACCCTGTAAAATATTTTAGGTTCGGGCCTGCAGGTGAGCTGACCCTGTAAAAGATTTTAGGTGCGGGCCTGCAGGTGAGCTGACCCTGTAAAAGATTGTAGGCGAGGGCCTGCTGGTGAGCTGACCCTCTAAAAGGTTGTAGGTGAGGGCCTGCTGGTGAGCAGACCCTCTAAAACATTATATGCGAGGGCCTGCAGATGAGCTGACTCATTAAAAGATTGTAGATGAAGGCCTGCTGGTGAGCTGACCCTGTAAAAAATTATATGCGAGGGCCTGCTGGTGAGCTGACTCTGTAAAATATTATATGCGAGGGCCTGCTGGTGAACTGACCTGTAAAAGATTGTAGGTGAGGGCCTGCTGGTGAGCTGACCCTGTAAAAATATACACGCGAGGGCGTGCTGGTGAGCTGATTCTTTAAAAGGTTGCAGGTTAGGGCCTGCAGGTGAGCTGACACTCTAAAAATTATATGCGAGGGCCTTCAGGTGAGCTGACCCTGTAAAAAATTATATGCGAGGGCCTGCTGGTGAGCTGACTCTGTAAAACATTATATGCGAGGGCCTGCAGATGAGCTGACTCATTAAAAGATTGTAGGTGAAGGCCTGCTGGTGAGCTGACCCTGTAAAAAATTATATGCGAGGGCCTGCTGGTGAACTGACCTGTAAAAGATTGTAGGTGAGGGCCTGCTGGTGAGCTGACCCTGTAAAAATATACATGCGAGGGCGTGCTGGTGAGCTGATCCTCTAAAAGGTTGCAGGTTAGGGCCTGCAGGTGAGCTGACCCACTAAAAAATTATATGCGAGGGCCTGCTGGTGAGCTGACTCTGTAAAATATTATATGCGAGGGCCTGCTGGTGAACTGACCTGTAAAAGATTGTAGGTGCGGGCCTGCTGGTGAGCTGACCCTGTAAAAATATACATGCAAGGGCGTGCTGGTGAGCTGATCCTCTAAAAGGTTGCAGGTTAGGGCCTGCAGGTGAGCTGACCCACTAAAAAATTATATGCGAGGGCCTTCAGGTGAGCTGACCCTGTAAAAAATTATATGTAAGGGCCTGCTGGTGAGCTGACTCATTAAAAGATTGTAGGTGAAGACCTGCTGGTGAGCTGACCCTGTAAAAAATTATATGCGAGGGCGTGCTGGTGACCTGATCCTCCAAAAGGTTGCAGGTTAGGGCCTGCAGGTGAGCTGACCCACTAAAAAATTATATGCGAGGCCTTCAGGGGAGCTGACCCTGTAAAAAATTATATGCGAGGGCCTGCTGGTGAGCTGACTCATTAAAAGATTGTAGGTGAAGGCCTGCTGGTGAGCTGACCCTGTAAAAAATTATATGCGAGGGCCTGCTGGTGAACTGACCTGTAAAAGATTGTAGGTGAGGGCCTGCTGGTGAGCTGACCCTGTAAAAATATACATGCGAGGGCGTGCTGGTGAGCTGATCCTTTAAAAGGTTGCAGGTTAGGGCCTGCAGGTGAGCTGACCCTCTAAAAATTATATGCGAGGGCCTTCAGGTGAGCTGACCCTGTAAAAAATTATATGCGAGGGCCTGCTGGTGAGCTGACTCTATAAAACATTATATGCGAGGGCCTGCAGATGAGCTGACTCATTAAAAGATTGTAGGTGAAGGCCTGCTGGTGAGCTGACCCTGTAAAAAATTATATGCGAGGGCCTGCTGGTGAGCTGACTCTGTAAAATATTATATGCGAGGGCCTGCTGGTGAACTGACCTGTAAAAGATTGTAGGTGAGGGCCTGCTGGTGAGCTGACCCTGTAAAAAATTACATGCGAGGACGTGCTGGTGAGCGGATTCTCTAAAAGATTGCAGGTTAGGGCCTGCAGGTGAGCTGACCCACTAAAAAATTATATGCGAGGGCCTTCAGGTGAGCTGACCCTGTAAAAAATTATATGCGAGAGCCTGCTGGTGAGCTGACTCTGTAAAACATTATATGCGAGAGCCTGCTGGTGAACTGACCTGTAAAAGATTGTAGGTGAGGGCCTGCTGGTGAGCTGACCCTGTAAAAAATTACATGCGAGGGCGTGCTGGTGAGATGATCCTCTAAAGGTTGCAGGTTAGGGCCTGCAGGTGAGCTGACACTCTAAAAATGATATGCAAGGGCCTTTAAGGTGAGCTGACCCTGTAAAAAATTATATGCGAGGGCCTGCTGGTGAGCTGACCCTGTAAAACATTATATTCGAGGGCCTGCTGGTGAGCTGACCCTCTAAAAAATTATATGCGAGGGCCTGCAGGTGAGATGACCCTGTAAAACATTGTAAGTGAGGGCCTGCTGGTGAGCTGACCCTCTAAAAAATTATATACGAGGGCCTGCAGCTAAGCTGACCCTGTAAATCATTATATGCGAAGGGGCATATATGTGAGGGCACTATATGCGACAAATAAGCATGTTAATATGATGGAAAAGGAGAAGGAGGATGAGAAAAGGAAGATTCAACCATATACCCTTGTTTGTGGTGAAAGGGGTGCATGGGAATACAGTGTATTCAGTACATTATAAACAACACATTTAAAGTGCCTTTATGTTCATCAGTTTTCCTCTGGTGAAGTTGAGAAGTCATGGTTAGAGTTGAGCGGACAACTGGATGTTCAGGTTCGGCAGGTTCGGCCCAAACGTGAAAAAAAAGTTCGGGTTCGGGACCCGAACTTGACCCCGAACCCGAACCCCATTGAAGTCAATGGGGACCCGAACTTTTGGGCACTAAAATGGCTCTAAAATAGTCCTGGAAAGGGCTAGAGGGCTGCAAAAGGCATCAAAATGTGCTGAAGAGCATGACAACTGTTCTGCAAACAAATGTGGATAGGGAAATGACTTAAAATTACATAAAATACTGAAAAATTAAAAATAACAATCTGGATCTAGGAGAAGGAGGTTGAGGAGGCGGTGGATGTGGCGGTGTAGGTTGACGTGGCGGTGTAGGTGGAAGCGGGGGTGAAGGAGGAATAGGTAGCCAACACTGATTTGTGTAATTTTTTATTTTTAAATTGGGGTATCCCCCAAAATATTGGGACATACAGTCAGGTCCATAATTATTGGGACATCGACACAATTCTAACATTTTTGGCTCTATACACCACCACAATGGATTTGAAATAAAACGAACAAGATGTGCTTTAACTGCAGACTAATCAGGTGAACTGTGTAGGAATTACAACAATTTGCATATGTGCCTCCCACTTGTTAAGGAACCAAAAGTAATGGGACAATTGGCTTCTTAGCTGTTCCATGGCCAGGTGTGTGTTATTCCCTCATTATCCCAATTACAATGAGCAGATAAAAGGTCCAGAGTTAATTTCAAGTTTGCTATTTGTATTTGGAATCTGTTGCTGTCAACTCTCAAGATGAGATCCAAAGAGCTGTCACTATCAGTGAAGCAAGCCATCATTAGGCCGAAAAAAAATCTGAGAGATAGCAAAAACATTAGGCGTGGCCTAAACAACTGTTTGGAACATTCTTAAAAAGAAGGAACGCACCGGTCAGCTCAGCAAGACCAAAAGACCCGGAAGACAACGGAAAACAACTGTGGTGGATGACCGAAGATTTCTTTCCCTGGTGAAGAAAACATCCTTTACAACAGTTGGCCAGATCAATAACACTCTCCAGGAGGTAGGTTGTATGTGTGTCAAAGTCAACAATCAAGAGAAGACTTCACCAGAGTGAATACAGAGGGTTCACTACAAGATGTAAACCATTGGTGAGCCTCAAAAACAGGAAGAGTTTTTCAAACAACATCTAAAAAAGCCTTCACAGTTCTGGAACAACATCCTATGGACAGATGAGACCAAGATCAACTTGTACCAGAGTGATGGGAAGATAAGAGTATGGAGAAGGAAAGAAACTGCTCATGATCTAAGCATACCACCTCATCAGTGAAGCATGGTGGTGGTAGTGTCATGTCGTGGGCATGTATGGCTGCCAATGGAACTGGTTCTCTTGTATTTATTGATGATGTGACTGCTGACAAAAGCAGCAGGATGAATTCTGAAGTGTTTCGGGCAACATTATCTGCTCATATTCAGCCAAATGCTTCAGAACTCATTGGACAGTGCTTCACAGTGCAGATGGACAATGACCCAAAGCATACTGCAAAAGCAACCAAAGAGTTTTTTAAGGGAAAGAAGTGGAATGTTATGCAATGGCCAAGTCAATCACCTGACCTGAATCCGATTGAGCATGCATTTCACTTGCTGAAGACAAAACTGAAGTGAAAATGCCCAAAGAACAAGCAGGAACTGAAGACAGTTGCAGTAGAGGCCTGGCAGAGCATCACCAGGGATGAAACCCAGCGTCTGGTGATGTCTATGCGTTCCAGACTTCAGGCTGTAATTGACTGCAAAGGATTTGCAACCAAGTATTAAAAAGTGAAAGTTTGATTTATGATTATTATTCAGTCCCATTACTTTTGGTCCCTTAACCCCTTAAGGACTCAGGGCGTACCGGTACGTCCTAACTTTGACCACCCCGTATCGGCGATCGCAGAAAACTGCAGGTCAATTCAGACCTGCGGTTTGCTGCGCTTTCTGCAGTTTCTGATCCCCGCGGTCCCTGACCGCGGGGATCAGAAACTTTAGTGTCCCTAAAATATGGATTTTACACCCCCCCTGCAAGCCTGCATGATTTTTTGCTGGCGGGTGGTGCAGGGGGGGGAGTTGTGGGCGGTGGGGGCGGTGCGGGAGGCGGGCGGTGCGGCAGGCGGGATCGCAATCCCCCGCCCGCCTCCCCTTGAATAAATCGTTGGTGTACAATGGGTATACCAGGGTGCCAGCACATTGCTGGCACCCTGGTATAAACGGCTGACATCGATGATGCGATGTCAGCCGTTTAACCCTTTCCATACCGCGGTCTGTACGGACCGCTGTATGGAAAAAGTTAACAGTAAGAGGGAGCTCCTTCCCTCTCCCATCGGGGGGCTGCAGTGCCTTTGCAGCCCCCCGATGGAGGGGGAGAGAGCCCCCAGAGAGCCCCCCGACAGCCCCGTCCTTACCCTTCCCCGTCTGCGAAGTTCTGACCAGTACTGAGCAGACGGGAAAGGTTCCCATGGCAACAGGACGCCGTCTCAGGCATCCTGCTGTCCATGGTGCTGAACAGATCTGTGCTAAAAGGCATAGATCTGTTCAAACAAAGTGTAAAATACAGTACAGTACAATATATATTGTACTGTACTGTATTATACAGACATCAGACCCACTGACCCAGACCCAGACCCCAAGTGGGTCTGGGTAAAAAAAAAAGTGAAAAAAAGGGAAAATAAAGTAAAAATCTAAAAACACATTTATCACTGATTAAAAATGAAAAAAATAAAATTCCCTACGCATGTTTGGTATCGCCGCGTCCGTAACGACCTGATCTATAAAACGGTCATGTTACTTTACCCGAACGGTGAACGCCATAAAAATAAAAAATAAAAAACTATGATAAAATTGAAATTTTGCCCACCTTACTTCCCAAAAAAGGTAATAAAAGTGATCAAAAAAGTCGTATGTACGCCAAAATTGTAACAATCAAACCGTCATCTCATCCCGCAAAAATTATACCCTACCCAAGATAATCGCCCAAAAACTGAAAAAACTATGGCTCTTAGACTATGGAAACACTAAAACATGATTTTTTTTGTTTCAAAAATGAAATCATTGTGTAAAACTTAAATAAATAAAGAAAAAGTATACATATTAGGTATTGCCGCGTCCGTATCGACCGGCTCTATAAAAATATCACATGACCTAACCCCTCAGGTGACCACCGTAAAAAAATAAAAATAAAAACGGTGTAAAAAAAGCTATTTTTTGTCATCTTACGTCACAAAAAGTGTAATAGCAAGCGATCAAAAAGTCATATGCACCCCAAAATAGTGCCAATCAAACCGTCATCTCATCCTGCAAAAAATGAGACCCTACTTAAGATAATCGCCCAAAAACTGAAAAAACTATGGCTCTTAGACTATGGAGACACTAAAACATTTTTTTTGTTTTAAAAATTAAATCCTTGTGTAAAACTTACATAAATAAAAAAAATTGTATACATATTCGGTATCGCCGCGTCCGTGAAAACCTGCTCTATAAAATTACCACATGATCTAATCTGTCAGATGAATGTTGTAAATAACAAAAAAAAAAACGTGCCAAAAAATCTATTTCTTGTTACCTTGCCGCACAAAAAAGTGTAATATAGAGCAACCAAAAATCATATGTACCCTAAACTAGTACCAACAAAACTGCCACCCTATCCCGTAGTTTCTAAAATGGGGTCACTTTTTTGGAGTTTCTACTCTAGGGGTGCATCAGGGGGGCTTCAAATGGGAAATGGTGTCAAAAAAGTCCAGCAAAATCTGCCTTCCAAAAACCGTATGGCATTCCTTTCATTCTGCGCCCTGCCGTGTGCCCGTACAGCGGTTTACGACCACATATGGGGTGTTTCTGTAAACTACAGAATCAGGGCCATAAATACTGAGTTTTGTTTGGCTGTTAACCCTTGCTTTGTAACTGGAAAAAAAATATTAAAATGGAAAATCTGCCAAAAAAGTGAAATTTTGAAATTGTATCTCTATTTTCCATTAAATCTTGTGCAACACCTAAAGGGTTAACAAAGTTTGTAAAATCAGTTTTGAATACCTTGAGGGGTGTAGTTTCTTAGATGGGGTCACTTTTATTTTCCAAAAAAGTCCAGCAAAATCTGCCTTCCAAAAACGTATTGGCATTCCTTTCATTCTGCGCCCTGCCGTGTGCCCGTACAGCGGTTTACGACCACATATGGGGTGTTTCTGTAAACTACAGAATCAGGGCCATAAATAATGAGTTTTGTTTGGCTGTTAACCCTTGCTTTGTAACTGGAAAAAAAAAATATTAAAATGGAAAATCTGCCAAAAAAGTGAAATTTTGAAATTGTATCTCTATTTTCCATTAAATCTTGTGCAACACCTAAAGGGTTAACAAAGTTTGTAAAATCAGTTTTGAATACCTAGATTGGGTCACTTTTATGGAGTTTCTACTCTAGGGGTGCATCAGGGGGGCTTCAAATGGGACATGGTGTCAAAAAACCAGTCCAGCAAAATCTGGCTTCCAAAAACCATACGGCGTAACCATGTCACCCAGCAATAGAACAGAGGATTTTGAGAGATTTAGGCCCCTGTCACCCAGGCACAGCAGGGGTTCATTCACGGCAAAAGGGGGTTCTTGTCACCCAGCAATAGAACAGAGGATTTTGAGAGATTTAGTCCCCTGTCACCCAGGCACAGCAGGGGTTTGTATACGCCAAATATGGTAAAATGTCACCTGACAATTGAAAACAAGAATTTTTTCAATTTAGGGCACTAAAATTGGCACTTTTTTGAATTAAAATGGCTCTAAAATAGTCCTTGAAAAGGCTAGAGCGATGTAAAAGGCAGTAAAATGTGCTTAAGAGCATGGCAACTGTTCTGCAAACAAATGTGGATAGGGAAATAACTTAAAATGAAATAAAATAACTAAAAATTACAAATTATTAACCTGCAACTCAGAGAAGGAGGTGGATATGGAGTCGGAGGTTGAGGTATGCCAAAGCCGTATTTCTGGCCTAAATGTGACAGTCACTTATGCTTGTCTAATCCCATATGTGCAGTATATTAGAGGGTTTTTTCACCCCAGTAACCAAAAAGCCGTATTTCTGGCCTAAATGTAACAGTTACTTATGCACGTGTAATCCCAGATGTGCAGTATATTAGAGGGTTTTTTCACCCCAGTAACCAAAAAGCCGTATTTATGGCGTAAATGTGACAGTCACTTATGCTTGTCTAATACCAGATGTGCAATATATTAGAGGCTTTTTTCACCCCAGTATGCCAAAGCCGTATTTATGGCCTAAATGTGACAGTCACTAATGCACGTGTAATCCCAGATATGCAGTATATCAGATCCTTTTTTCACCCCAGTATGCCAAAGCCGTATTTATGGCCTAAATGTGACAGTCACTTATGCACGTGTAATCCCAGATGTGCAATATATTAGAGCCTTTTTTCACCCCAGTAACCAAAAAGCCGTATTTGTGGCCTAAATGTGACAGTCACTTATGCACGTGTTATCCCAGATGTGCAGTAAATCAGAGGCTTTTTTCACCCCAGTAACCAAAAAGCTGTATTTCTGGCTGAAATGTGACAGTCACTTATGCACGAGTAATCTCAGATGTGCACTATATTTAACAGATGTATTTTTTAACCCCAATAAGCAAAAAGCTGTATTTCTGGACTTGCAGACATGCAGTTAGCCTGTGCTGGTGCACTATTGTTGCATAAAATGGCTGCCAATCATGTATTGATATTGACTAACTGAAGAAAAAAAAGTTCGTTTTCAGCAGTAGTTGGCTCAGGGCAGGCTTAAAAAAATTGTGCACTGCACCCACAAAACACTTTTGCTATAGATCGCTGAGTACATAAACCAGTTATTGATAAGATTTCTCCCTGATCTCTCCCTCACAGCAGCTGCAGCCTCTCCCTACACTAATCCGAGCAGAGTGACGGGCGGCGCTACGTGACTCCAGCTTAAATAGAGGCTGGGTCACATGCTGCAGTTGGCCAATCACAGCCATGCCAATAGTAGGCATGGCTGTGATGGCCTTTTGGAGCAAGTAGTATGACGCTTGTTGATTGGCTGCTGTGCACCGAACCCGAACTTTTATGTAAATGTTCGGGTTCGGGTCCGGGTGCCGAAAACCCTAAAGTTCGGTAATAAAAACCTGAACTTTACAGTTCGGGTTCGCTCAACTCTATTCATAAGCTGTAAGCCATAATCATCCAAATTATAACAAATAAAGGCTTGAAATATCTCGCTTTGCATGTAATGAGTATCTCATATGTTAGTTTCACCTTTTTAATTGCATTACGGAAATAAATTAACTTTTTTAATTCAAATTTTTCGAGTTTCACCTGTATAACCGCCACCAACGAGAATGTATTTTTCTGTTTGTACTGAAATAGGCCACTATACGCTTTTACCAGAATTAACTGCAGAAATGCACTGAGAATATATTTTTCTTGTACTTGAATACGACCCTATACGCTTTGACCAGAAAAACTGCAACAGTCTGGTGCGTATATACTTTTCTTTTTTTACTGAAATACCCCCCTATACGCTTTAAACAGAAATAACTGCAACAGTGCAGTGCGTATATATTTTCCTTTTTTTTACTGAAATACGCCCCTATAAGCTTTCACCAGAAATAACTGCAACAGTGCAGTGAGTATATATTTTAATTTTTTTACTGAAATAAACCCCTATACGCTTTCACTAGAAATAACTGAAGAAGTGAACTGAGAATATATTTTTCTTTCTGTACTGAAATACACCCCTATACGCTTTCAAGAGAAATAACTGCAGAAGTGAAATGCATATATATTTTTCTTGTCTTACTGAATAGGATACTAAGATATAAGCTACTAAAGGCTTTTTAACATAACACTTGCAGCCCAATAACAAAAAGCTGGAATGACAAAGCTGTCTAATGACTATTTGGATCCCCAAATAATAGTTCCCTGCACTTGTAAATCACTTTCCTATCAATGTCCCTAGTGCCTTCTGACATCTCTCCATGCACTGGGTGATCCCGCCTTCCGAGACTTCCTTGCCCCATGTCCTCAAGCATGTAGCCGCCATTTTTGGAAAATTGCGATTCATTACCACGAAGTGTGAGGAAATTCGCATTAGTTGCAAATCACATTTTTCCTGAAATTCAGATTGAATTCCACTTCGTCAGCTTCGATTCGCTCATCTCTAACCACCATTCATGCTACTATCACTCAGATTCTGCTCTCCTTCAATGCATCATGCTGCAGTGAGGGATCTTCATGGTCCTGTTATGAAGGGGATGCTGATGTCTTCATTGCAGTGAGCCAGACCGACAGGGGAATTATATGTGAGGTCACGGTGTGAGCATTAGATGGGGCGAGGTAAATACAGCTCTGGTTACTCACAGTTTTGTCGTCCCTGGGCAGGCTTGCACAAGTGAGGAGGAGAACGGCACAGTAATTCTCTGGGGCACACTCTGGTGTAAGGGACACAGGCCAGATGGTGGTTTGAGGTGCCCTTGATGGTCTGTAATAATGTGCCTATGGCAAGGTCCCTTGTAGTAGTGACGCCAGTACCTTTTATGGTTGTGCAACTATTTACTGTAGTGTTAACTGAGGAATTGGAGACTGAGACAAGGATGATGAAATCCAGCTTATAACTTTTACTGAACGTTGCTCCTGGTAATGGTTACATCCAAGTATAAAACTGTCTCTAGTACATCCAGATATGAAATACAGTCTCTTTAAGAGGGACAGAGGTAAAGCTGCAAGAGGTCCACTGCTCACAGGTGCGATGTCGGTCTCCCAGGTTATTAATAATATAGGTTTTATGCTTACTGGTAGAGGACTTCTATGCTGGTCCCTGTTATCCCAGTGCAGGTTAGTGAGGCTGCTGGAGGCTGGTAAATCCTTCACTTTTAACTCCAAAGGTCCTAAGGCGCGTAAAGCGATGGCCGTAACCCTTTGGGTCTCTGTAGCTTTACTGCTTTCTGGATTATAATCCTTTTCTGAAGCTAAACTTCTAGCTGATGTCTACTAACTATTAGCAGAGTTCTGAGCAAGATGTGGACCACTTCAGCTCAGGGCTGAAGACTGAAGACTCAGGACAACCCCCTAACTAGGCCCTGAGTTAGGCTATATATGGGATGTGTTGTCTCCCCCTAGTGGTAGGCTCAATGTAATGGAATCTAACACACCTGTAGACAGGGATTAGGCATAAAGATGCACTGCAGCATAAAACAGGTTATATAAAGCGTACAAAGTATAACACTACGACTTTGCAGTACCCATGTGGGTAGTGGGACACTGCATACACCCTTTTTTAACCCGTGTCAACCTTGACACAAAGATGAAGGTCTCCTGACAGATACAAAGAGAGAACAATCCTGCAGGCATGAAGAACAGTACCATAACAATACTTTTTCTTGAGATCTAAAAAGCAATTGGTTAGGCACAAATGTAAATAGGCAAACATCAAGAATGGTAGTAAACAAATGAAAAGGGCCATTGTTTCTTCCCTCTGGAAACTGATGAACATGAATGCAAGTCAGGAGGCTCACAGGGCATGAGTCCGTTCCCTGAGCATAGGGGATGTAAAGATGATGAACAACACAGAGGCTCAAGTATGTTTGGGTCTTTCTCCGGGCACAGGCTTGGACGTTGCGACAACATAACAAAGAAGACTGTAGAGAGTTAATTGAGTAAGGCAAATAATCAGAGGCAAGAAGTTTACCCAGGCTCTGTAGTTTCACCAAGAAGCGAAATTGTAATCCACATTAAACTGGAATAGCTGGAAGCATTCTCCTCTGGTTTTGAAGTAAGCACTCCCTAATCCTCCTCTGTGTTTGCAGTAGACACTCCCTATAATGGGCAGGTGGTTGTCCCTTTGTAATCCAGCTGGATCTGCAAAGTGGCGGTCCTTCTGCTGGCCTTGGCGCAAGGGCACTTGGTACATCTGGAGTTTTTTGCACTACTGAAACTTCTTCCTGAGGTGGTTCCTCTGCCTGAAGTGTAGATCACGGACGAATCTAAATTTCCCTCGGGAGCAGGGAAACAGAGAAAAAAAGAGCGCACAATAGGGTAGTATGTTCACACACCGGATAAGAATGTCAGAGTGAGAAACATCCAAACTCACCTTATAGGGTTGTGCTCCGGCAGGCACAACGCTACTGATAACTTGGTAGAAACAGGACCTTTTGAACCAGGATTGCAGCCGCAGATTTTTGGGTCTCTTGGTTGGGATGTCCAGTCCCCCAAAAGAATTTGTAGGTAAGAAAAAAGAAGTTCTGCATCGGCGCAAATTCGCCAGTAGAAGCGGTCTTATTAGATGGATTCTTTTTGTTTTAATAAGAAACAACGCGTTTCGGGGATGAGAGACTCCCCTTCATCAGGTTTCACACACACATAACAGACATTACATTATTTATAGGTAAATTTTTACAGAAAAAGCGCCAAAAGGATGCACCTGGGTGACGCCCCTTGTGGGAGGAGCCAACACCAGGTGTCATCCACATTTGTAATCCTTCATGATAGCACTGAGTAAACATAGCTGTAGACAGTTCTATATATTCTACATAAGATCGCATTAATACTATATTAAAATTCATCATTGATCGTTTCTTTATTTGTGATGTGTCGCATAACATTCCCGGTCATGTGATCGCTAGTATAAGCGTCACATGACTCGGGAGTCCGGAAGTATTAGTTAACTCCACGCCGCTCTTGTATCCAGAACATAGAGGATTATACAAAAGAGGCTCTGAACATACTTTCAGACACAAATTACTATCTAACGTTAGACAGTGATCCTTCTAAACAATATAGAGATGAATTTGAAAAATTAATAAAATCAGCAGAAATAGTTCTGGACAAAAAGGAGAAGGAATATATTTTAGTGAAAGAGGCAACTCTAGCAACTTTCTACCACCTGCCGAAAATACACAAAACCCTAGAAAACCCTCCCGGTAGACCCATAATCTCCGGAGTGTCCTCTCTGACCAGAAACCTCTCCCACTATATCGATGTACATCTCCAAAAATATGTCCAAAATCTTAAATCACATCTTAAAGATTCCACATCACTAATAACATCCCTAAAAGACATTAAGTGGCAAGGAAACTATCATTGGCTAACCCTAGATATGTCAGCCCTATATACGAATATCCCCCACAATCTAGGACTGGAATGTGTATCCGTCTTTTTAAACAATGATCTTGAAATGCCTTTAGAGCAAAAAACCTTTATCAATCAAAGCATGGAATTCATACTCACCCACAATGTATTTACTTTTCAAGAGCAGACCTATAAACAGATACGAGGCACCGCGATGGGGACGCGTTTCGCGCCAAGCTTCGCGAATCTGTTTATGGGTAGATTTGAAGAACACTTCATATACCAAACTAAGTTCTGGCATAATAATATTATTTATTTTAAAAGATACATTGATGACCTGATCTTCATTTGGGATGGTGAACAATCCACCATAGAGGAATTTATGTCTCACCTAAATACTAACAATTGGGGTATCAAATTTACAGGTACACATGACAAAACAAAAACAGAATTTTTGGATTTAGAGATCTTTGTCCAAAATAATGAAATTAAAACGCGAACATTTTTTAAAAGGGTAGACAGCAACAGCTATCTCGACTTTGGTAGTACTCACTATAGAAAATGGAAGACAAACGTCCCCTTCAGCCAGTTTAAACGTATCCGTAGAAATTGTACATTAGACTCAGACTTCAGTTCACAATGCAATATTCTGACATCCCGTTTCAACCAAAAGGGGTACCCGAGCGACATCATTGTGGGAGCCAGAGAAAAAGCGAACAAATTAACGCAACTAGAAAGCTTAGCCCCCCCCCAAAGAAGGAAAGACAAAAATGATATCAGCTCATACTGTTATAATTTTATAACAACATATAACCAAAACCACAACGCCATTAAAGCAACACTAGGGAAACACTGGCACATCCTCAAAAGAGACCCTATACTAAGTCAAATCATCCCAGAGAATCCAAAATTTACGTATAGAAGAGCCAAAACTCTGAAAAATATGCTAGCCCCGAGCAAAATGAGATCCACAACACATCCCCCTAATGATGAGAAAGAGATTGAGGCTCCAAAAGGAAGTTTAAAATGTGGTCATTCAAGATGCCTCTGTTGTACTAATATTAACCAGCGCTCATCCTTTAATAGCAAGAGCACTGGGGAATTATTCGAAATCTAATCTCACCTGACCTGTAATTCTAATCATGTTATTTATTTATTGGAGTGCCCCTGTCATCTACAGTATGTGGGCCGCACAATACAAACTCTACGCAAACGGTTTAATACACACCGTTCGAAAATTCGCAAAAAATACATGAAACACAGTGTGTCTAGACATGCGGCTGAACACCACGATGGCAATACCCTAGGGTTCACTATAACACCAATCGAACACATTCCATTACATCTCCAAACTGACGTCCAGTATATTAGACGTCGTGAGATGTATTGGATTTTTAAAATCAACAGTCTTAATCCATATGGGCTTAATGAGGCCTTTGAAATTAATTTATAATAGTGAATTGTTTTTATGTATTTATAGACTTATACATTCATGTATGTTGTTATATATTTTATATATTATATTTATTTATTTATATATATTTATCATATTGTCCAAACTGCAGATATATATATATATATATAAATTCATTATCTCCCCCTCCTTTTTTATAACTCTATTTTTATTTTTATTTTTATTATAACCCCAAATAATTTATTCGAGTCATTGCAAAATCCCATGGCAGCTGCATATAACGCTCTGTATATACTTCCAAATAGGCTCCACCTATATCCATGAAAATAAACAGAGCACCAGTATGACCTAGGTCCGTGTGGCAAGATAATAGGCCACATGACCGCATAGTTGTGATCATGTGACAACCTAACTGCTGGCTGGGGTGAGCATGCGCCGTTTGAGCGATCTTAGTATCGCTACTTCGGCCCGTGACATCCAAGCCGCCGGCCCATGTGAGCATGCGCAGTTCAAGCGATCCCAGTATCGCTACTTCCGCCCTCTCTTCTGACAGCTATACAAGAGCGGCGTGGAGTTAACTAATACTTCCGGACTCCCGAGTCATGTGACGCTTATACTAGCGATCACATGACCGGGAATGTTATGCGACACATCACAAATAAAGAAACGATCAATGATGAATTTTAATATAGTATTAATGCGATCTTATGTAGAATATATAGAACTGTCTACAGCTATGTTTACTCAGTGCTATCATGAAGGATTACAAATGTGGATGACACCTGGTGTTGGCTCCTCCCACAAGGGGCGTCACCCAGGTGCATCCTTTTGGCGCTTTTTCTGTAAAAATTTACCTATAAATAATGTAATGTCTGTTATGTGTGTGTGAAACCTGATGAAGGGGAGTCTCTCATCCCCGAAACGCGTTGTTTCTTATTAAAACAAAAAGAATCCATCTAATAAGACCGCTTCTACTGGTGAATTTGCGCCGATGCAGAACTTCTTTTTTCTTACCTCTGCCTGAAGTGACACTGTACTGACGGGAGCAGGCACAGCAAGGTTTAACCATGGTGTAAGGAACCATTTTAGAGGATCCATTTCTGTCATTAGTTTTTCAACAGTCTGCATAGGCTCTACAGGCTTAACTGGTAGTTCAGGCACTTGAATTGGAGGCTGATGTTCCTCTGCAACAGTTTCGTCTGGAAGGATTTCTCCTGGAGCATCTTTCTCTTTGTTACACAGTTTCAGGCGATTGCGATATACTATTTGAGGTGAGTTGTTTTCTCTGGTGATCTCATAAGTGTCAGTTGCTGGATTGGGGATAGCTGAAACGATGTAGGGGTCTCTTTCCCACTTTCTGTCCAACTTGCTGATGCGATGATTGTTCTTTAACCACACACAATCACCAATTTCAAGAGGCTCTGCTTTGGCAGATTGGTCATAATCTTTTTGCTGCCTTTTGTGAGCATGTTCCATGCTGTGGTGAACAATTTCTTGTGCATCAGCTAGACGTCTTTGGTGCTCGCTCACCCAATCAGTTTTTGGCAATGGATTGATGGCATCAGGCACTTGTACGTCCAAAGTATGGTCAGCAGGTAGTTTACCTTGTCGGCCAAACATGAGGTAGTAAGGTGTATACCCAGTGGAACAGTGAATGGTATTATTATAGGTATACATCAATTGAGGCAAAAGAGTAGGACAATCATTCCTGGTAGCAGGTGGCACAGCTCTAAGCATTTCTATTAGGGTCTGGTTAATTTTTCACAAAGTCCATTACCTTGGGGATGGTAAGCTGTTGTTCTGATTTTCTGGCAATTGCGAAGCGAACACAGTTCTTTGAAGAGTTGCGATTCAAAGGCAGATCCCTGATCTGTAAGACATCTTTCTGGACATCCGTATGGTAACAGTAAATGTTTCCAGAAGGCATCTGCAGTTGTTTTTGCGATCAAGTCCTTAACAGGTATGGCTACAACGAATTTGGTGTAGTGGTCAATGATGGTCATAGCGTATGTGTAGCCTGAGCAACTTGGTTCCAACTTCACGTGGTCAATTGCAACGATTTCCAACTTTGTCTGGCTTACAATAGGATGTAAGGGTGCTCTTTGGTCATGCCTTTCACCTCGTCCAACAGCACAGGCAGAACACTCTCTATACTACTACTCAGTGTCTCCTCGCATTCCAATCCAATAGAATCGTCTACGGACAGTAGCTTCTGTCTTCTGCACGCCAAAGTGTCCTGATTTGTCATGGTACATCTCGAGAATGATGCTTGCATCCTGGTGGGGTATTAGGATTTGGCATACCCTGTCATAGGTAACTGGATTTAGGCTTCTTCTCAATAGTAGGCCCTTCTGCAGAAAAAGTTTTTCCAGTGTCTCCACAGAAAGAACAATGAAGGCCAAGTTCGACGACCAGGCCTATTTACTCCCAAAACAATTTTAGCAAAGATACTAATCCCCTAGGGGACAGAGGGGTAAAACTTAGCATTTAATGTAGGTACTTCTAAAATAGATGGACGCTAGTGGATGGAACTCTGTAACAAACAAACATAAAACAGCCCTGAGGGCCTAGACTAGACATGCACAGTATGGTGAACAATACCAAAAAATATATACAGGAACGTTCTCACCCAGATGTAGAGGTAGACCGAGGGTTCTCTCAGTCGTTGCTGGAGGTAGAGATGGACTTGTAATGGTAGGTCGCCATGCTGGAAGGTGCCAAGCGTATTCGCCCCTGTATGTTGTTGAGTAACAGGGCAAAGCCCTAGAACACCCTATGTAAGGGACAGGGGCTATTACGCCCTACCTATCTATACGAGGAACTTGCCCCGCAAGGGGCATCCCCGTCCGGATACCTGACCCTGTGGGGGCGGAATCCCTAATAAACCCTATGTGGGTACTCCCGACGTGTCACGTTTCATTCCGTGTGTGAACTCTTCAGGGGAGAAATGAGTAATAACTAGGGATGAGCGAACCCGAACTGTATAGTTCGGGTTCGTGCCGAATTTTGGGGTGTCCGTGACATGGACCCATTCGGTGTTCGGCGCTTTCTTGGCGCTTTTTGAAAGGCTGCAAAGCAGCCAATCAACAAGCGTCATACTACTTGCCCCAAGTGGCCATCACAGTCATGCCTACTATTGGCATGGCTGTGATTGGCCAGTGCAGCATGTGACCCAGCCTCTATTTAAGCTGGAGTCACGTAGCGCCGCACGTCACTCTGCTATGATCAGTGTAGGGAAAGGTTGCAGCTGCTGCTGTTAGGGAGAGATTAGGCAGGGATTTACTCAGCAAAAACACTTAATTCAGTGATCGATCTACAGCTGTGGATCATTGATTGGCGGCCATTTTGTGTCTTGTGGTGCGCCAGCACAAGCTGCCACCAAGTCCATTTAACCATCAATAGTGTGGTTATTTTTTTGCTATATCCTACATCAGGGGCTTGGCTGTGCTTGCTATTTTATTTAGGGGTAAAATACAATTGGCCAAAATAGCAGTAACCTAAATCTGGTGTTTCAGCTGTGGCTAGCCAATTGTAATACTGTCTGCTGTCTGCCGAAGCACAGTTTTTGTTCTGGGTTGAATACAATTCCCAACTTAGCAATCCCCTAAATATTTTTTTTCTGCTGTATCAGGCCAAGTTTAAATTGATCCATAAAAGGGTATATTAGATTGAAGGTGCGGATAGTGTCATCCTCAATAACTTCACACGCTACCGTGCATTTCCAAGTTTAAATAATTCTGTCCTTAACGTATACCTGTCACCCAGCGCCTAAATAATAGGCCTAAAATTTATATTCAGCTCAATCTGTGTTTATTGCTGAGGCTGGTCAATTTATTTAGTGTCCGCCAAAGCACAGTTTTTGTTCTGGGTTGAATACAATTCCCAACTTAGCAATCCCCTAAATATTTTTTTTCTGCTGTATCAGGCCAAGTTTAAATTGATCCATAAAAGGGTATATTAGATTGAAGGTGCGGATAGTGTCATCCTCAATAACTTCACACGCTACCGTGCATTTCCAAGTTTAAATAATTCTGTCCGTAAACGTATACCTGTCACCCAGCGCCTAAATAATAGGCCTAAAATTTATATTCAGCTAAATCTATGTTTATTGCTGAGGCTGGTCAATTTATTTAGTGTCCGCCAAAGCACAGTTTTTGTTATGGGTTGAATACAATTCCCAATTTAGCAATCCCCTAAATATTTTTTTTCTGCTGTATCAGGCCAAGTTTAAATTGATCCATAAAAGGGTATAATAAACTGAAGGTGCGGATAGGGTCATCCTCAATAACTTCACACGCTACCGTGCATCTCCAAGTCTAATTCTGTCCGTAAACGTATACCGGTAATCCAGCGCCTAAATACTAGGCCTACAATTTATATTCAGCTAAATCTGTTGATACTGCTGTGGCTGGTCAATCTAATTTGTGTCTGCCAAAGCACAGTTTTTGTTCTGGGTTGAAATACAATTCCCAACTTAGAGCAGAAACCACAAATTTAGGGAATTACTAAGTTGGGAATTGTATTTCAACCCAGAACAAAAACTGTGCTTTGGCAGACACTAAATAGATTGACCAGCCACAGCAGTATCAACAGATTTAGCTGAATATAAATTGTAAGCCTAGTATTTAGGCGCTGGATGACCGGTATACGTTGACGGACAGAATTAGACTTGGAGATGCACGGTAGCGTGTGAAGTTATTGAGGATGACACTATCCGCACCTTCAATCTAATATACCCTTTTATGGATAGATTTAACCTTGGCCTGATAGAGCAGAAACCACAAATCTAGGGAATTACTATCAGGCCAAGGTTAAATCTATCCATAAAAGGGTATATTAGATTGAAGGTGCGGATAGTGTCATCCTCAATAACTTCACACGCTACCGTGCATTTCCAAGTTTAAATAATTCTGTCCGTAAACGTATAAATGTCACCCAGCGCCTAAATAATAGGCCTAAAATTTATATTCAGCTAAATCTATGTTTATTGCTGAGGCTGGTCAATTTATTTAGTGTCCGCCAAAGCACAGTTTTTGTTCTGGGTTGAATACAATTCCCAACTTAGCAATCCCCTAAATATTTTTTTTCTGCTGTATCAGGCCAAGTTTAAATTGATCCATAAAAGGGTATATTAGATTGAAGGTGCGGATAGGGTCATCCTCAATAACGTTCTGCCACAGCCACACGTCCTAGTGAACCAACTACCTCAGGTCCCAGTAGCCAGCAGAATTTACAGCGATATTTGGTGGGGCCCAATGCCGTTCTAAGGATGGTAAGGCCTGAGCAGGTACAGGCATTAGTCAATTGGGTGGCCGACAGTGGATCCAGCACGTTCACATTATCTCCCCACCCAGTCTTCTGCAGAAAGCGCACAGATGGTGCATGAAAACCAAGCCCATCAGTCTGTCACATCACCCCCATGCATATCAGGGAAACTGTCTGAGCCTCAAGTTATGCAGCAGTCTCTTATGCTGTTTGAAGACTCTGCTGGCAGGGTTTCCCAAGGGCATCCACCTAGCCCTTCCCCAGGGGTGGTAGAGATAGAATGCACTAACGCACAACCACTTATGTTTCCTAATGATGAGGACATGGGAATACCACCTCAGCACGTCTCTGATGATGATGAAACACAGGTGCCAACTGCTGCGTCTTTCTGCAGTGTGCAGACTGAACAGGAGGTCAGGGAGGAAGACTGGGTGGAAGACGATGCAGGGGACGATGAGGTCCTAGACCCCACATGGAATTAAGGTCGTGCCACTGACTTTCAGAATTCGGAGGAAGAGGCAGTGGTGAGACCGAGCCAACAGCGTAGCAAAAGAGGGAGCAGTGGGCAAAAGCAGAACACCCGCCGCCAAGAGAGTCCGTCTGCTACTGGCCACCGCCATCTGGGACCCAGCACCCCAAAGGCAGCTTCAAGGAGTTCCCTGGCGTGGCAGTTCTTCAAACAATGTGCTGACGACAAGACCCGAGTGGTTTGCACGCTGTGCCATCAGAGCTTGAAGCGAGGCATTAACGTTCTGAACCTTAGCACAACCTGCATGACCAGGCACCTGCATGCAAAGCATGAACTGCAGTGGAGTAAACACCTTAAAAACAAGGAACTCACTCAGGCTCCCCCTGCTACCTCTTCTGCTGCTGCCGCCTCGGCCTCTTCCTCCGCCTCTGGAGGAACGTTGGCACCAGCCGCCCAGCAAACAGAGGATGTACCACCACCACCTCCGTCACCAAGCATCTCAACCATGTCACATGGCAGCGTTCAGCTCTCCATCTCACAAACATTTGAGAGAAAGCGTAAATTCCCACCTAGCCACCCTCGATCCCTGGCCCTGAATGCCAGCATTTCTAAACTACTGGCCTATGAAATGCTGTCATTCAGGCTGGTGGACACAGAAAGCTTCAAACAGCTCATGTCGCTTGCTGTCCCACAGTATGTTGTTCCCAGCCGCCACTACTTCTCCAAGAGAGCCGTGCCTTCCCTGCACAACCAAGTATCCGATGAAATCAAGTGTGCACTGCGCAATGCCATCTGTGGCAAGGTCCACCTAACCACAGATACGTGGACCAGTAAGCACGGCCAGGGACGCTATATCTCCCTAACTGCACACTGGGTAAATGTAGTGGCGGCTGGGCCCCAGGCGAAGAGCTGTTTGGCGCACGTCCTTCCGCCGCCAAGGATCGCAGGGCAACATTCTTTGCCTCCTGTTGTCTCCTCCTCCTACTCGGCTTCCTCCTCCTCTTCTCCCACCTGCTCATATCCAGTCAGCCACACACCTTCACCACCAACTTCAGCACAGCCCGGGGTAAACGTCAGCAGGCCATTCTGAAACTCATATGTTTGGGGGACAGGCCCCACACCGCGCAGGAGTTGTGGCGGGGTATTGAACAACAGACCGACGAGTGGTTGCTGCCGGTGAGCCTCAAGCTCGGCCTGGTGGTGTGCGATAATGGGCGAAATCTCGTTGCAGCTCTGGGACTAGCCGGTTTGACGCACATCCCTTGCCTGGCGCATGTGCTGAATTTGGTGGTGCAGAAGTTCATTCACAACTACCCCGACATGTCAGAGCTGCTGCATAAAGTGCGGGCCGTCTGTGCGCGCTTCCGGCGTTCTCATCCTCCCGCTGCTCGCCTGTCTGCGCTACAGCATAACTTCGGCCTTCCCGCTCACCGCCTCATATGCGATGTGCCCACCAGGTGGAATTCCACCTTGCACATGCTGGACAGACTGTGCGAGCAGCAGCAGGCCATAGTGGAGTTTCAGCTGCAGCACGCACGGGTCAGTCGCACTGCGGAACAGCACCACTTCACCACCAATGACTGGGCCTCTATGCGAGACCTGTGTGCCCTGTTGCGCTGTTTCGAGTACTCCACCAACATGGCCAGTGGCGATGACGCCGTTATCAGCGTTACAATACCACTTCTATGTCTCCTTGAGAAAACACTTAGGGCGATGATGGAAGAGGAGGTGGCCCAGGAGGAGGAGGAGGAGGAGGAAGAGGGGTCATTTTTAGCACTTTAAGGCCAGTCTCTTCGAAGTGACTCAGAGGGAGGTTTTTTGCAACAGCAGAGGCCAGGTACAAATGTGGCCAGCCAGGGCCCACTACTGGAGGATGAGGAGGACGAGGAGGAGGAGGAGGTGAAGGAGGTGGAGGAGGATGAGGATGAAGCATGTTCACAGCGGGGTGGCACCCAACGCAGCTCGGGCCCATCACTGGTGCGTGGCTGGGGGGAAACGCAGGACGATGACGATACGCCTCCCACAGAGGACAGCTTGTCCTTACCTCTGGGCAGCCTGGCACACATGAGCGACTACATGCTGCAGTGCCTGCGCAACGACAGCAGAGTTGCCCACATTTTAACTGTGCGGACTACTGAGTTGCCACCCTGCTGGATCCACGGTACAAAGACAATGTGCCCACCTTACTTCCTGCACTGGAGCGTGATAGGAAGATGCGCGAGTACAAGCGCACATTGGTAGACGCGCTACTGAGAGCATTCCCAAATGTCACAGGGAAACAAGTGGAAGCCCAAGGTGAAGGCAGAGGAGGAGCAAGAGGTCGCCAACGCAGCTGTGTCACGGCCAGCTCCTCTGAGGGCAGGGTTAGCATGGCAGAGATGTGGAAAAGTTTTGTCAACACGCCACAGCTAACTGCACCACCACCTGATACGGAACGTGTTAGCAGGAGGCAACATTTCACTAACATGGTGGAACAGTACATGTGCACACCCCTCCACGTACTGACTGATGGTTCGGCCCCATTCAACTTCTGGGTCTCCAAATTGTCCACGTGGCCAGAGCTAGCCTTTTATGCCTTGGAGGTGCTGGCCTGCCCGGCGGCCAGCATTTTGTCTGAACGTGTATTCAGCACGGCAGGGGGCGTCATTACAGACAAACGCAGCCGCCTGTCTACAGCCAATGTGGACAAGCTGACGTTCATAAAAATGAACCAGGCATGGATCCCACAGGACCTGTCCATCCCTTGTGCAGATTAGACATTAACTACCTCCCCTTAACCATATATTATTGTACTCCAGGGCACTTCCTCATTCAATCCTATTTTTATTTTCATTTTACCATTATATTGCGGGGCAACCCAAAGTTGAATGAACCTCTCCTCTGTCTGGGTGTCGGGGCCTAAATATCTGACAATGGACTGTTCCAGTGGTGGGTGACGTTAAGCATGATTCTCTGCTATGACATGAAGACTGATTCTCTTCTGACATGAAGCCTGAATCTCTGTTATGGGAACTCTCTCCTCTGCCTGGGTGTCGGGGCCTAAATATATGACAATGGACTGTTCCAGTGTTGGGTGACGTGAAGCATGATTCTCTGCTATGACATGAAGACTGATTCTCTGCTGACATGAAACCAGATTCTCTGCTATGGGACCTCTCTCCAATTGATATTGGCTAATTTTTATTTATTTTATTTTTATTTTAATTCATTTCCCTATCCACATTTGTTTGCAGGGGATTTAACTACATTTTGCTGCCTTTTGCAGCCCTCTAGTCCTTTCCTGGGCTGTTTTACAGCCTTTTTAGTGCTGAAAAGTTCGGGACCCCATTGACTTCAATGGGGTTCGGGTTCGGGTTCGGGACGAAATTCGGATCCCGAACCCGAACATTTCCGGGAAGTTTTGCCGAACTTCTCGAACCCGAACATCCAGGTGTTCGCTCAACTCTAGTAATAACAAGACTATGGATGGGGCTTGTATTACCAAATAAGATTGTAGAAGGAGGGTTGCTAAAGGTCAGTCAATATAATATAGTCATAGGTGAATGGTCAGTCGGACAAAACACCAGGGAATGACAGCAGCAAACCTCTTAGCTAGAGTGCAGGTACACCAGTGGGTGGTACCTGTCAGAGTCAAAATATGACCACAGGATATGTAGGATCCAAATGGGCTGTCAGCAGAGATTGCCCACCTGTCAGCGCCTTTTAAAATGTGCCAGAGATCGCGCCAGTTTCATGTGCCGCCCCACTTCCGGTCACGTGACTCCAGTAGAAGGAAGTCACGTGTCCGGTGGAACGCAAGGAAGTGAGCATGCATTCCAGGCCGATGCGATCCAGAGTGCGTGGCGCCAGGCAGTGACATCACACATCACGTGACAAAGCACATGATCAGGAAGCAGCCTACTGCGGAGCGCATCACCGCCGGTAGGCCACGCCCACCACCAGTGCGCCAGAGAGGGAGCGGTTATGAGTATCAACAGGGGGTGGGACTGGGCACAAAGCGACCATATTGTCACAAAGTGAATGTGGACAAACATGGCAGCGATTGGGGTCCATAGTTAGAGGGATCCCCTGGTAACAAAATAATAAATAAAGCAAAACCGAACTGTTATAGGCAGGCTTTAGGAGACAGCAGCCCCAGGGAGGAGCTGACTGGCAAGGTACCAAGCGAGAGCATGGAGATAAGGAATTGGGGGAAAAGGAAGTGAGAAGTTTATATAAAACAGCCAAAATGTAACTGCTGATTTTAGCCCAAGGGGGCCATGGTTTTGAAGTAGTATATTCATCGTGTCTCCCGCTGTAGGATGGCACGATTCCAATCTCCCCCACTTTTTGGGGGTAAGATCCGATCAATGCCCATCACTGAGATGCAGGCTTTTCCATTGTGGTGGTTATGGACATGGTTAGATACGGGAGTGTCTTAAGCCTTTGCTATGTCACTTAAATGCTCCCCAATACGTCTGCGGAACTCACGGATGGTTTTACCCACATACCCCCTGACACACTCACATGACAGGAGGTATATGACCCCGTGAGTCCTGCAGTTAATAAAGTGATGTATACGGTATTCCTTGCCCGTGACTGCGCTGCTAAAGACTTTCCCAGATTTCACATAGGGACAGGCAATGCAGCCACTGCACCTGTAACATCCTTTCACATTGGATTTAAGCCAAGTGGAGTCAGACAAAGTGGGGGGCACGAATTCACTGGACACCAGCCTGTCGCGGAGGCTATGGCCGCGACGATAGGTGAGGTGTGGGTAATCACCCACTACCTCTCTCAGGTCTGGGTCCAGTAGGAGAATGCCCCAATTTTTGGGGATAATGTCTCTGATATCACCTGCAGCCCTGTCATAGGTCATGATGGGGCGGATGATGTTTGTAGTTGGCACTGAACAAGGTTTAGGAGTAAGGAGAGACGCTCTATCCGAATGCAGTGCAAACTCAAACGCCCTCCTCAAAACCTTATCAGGGTATCCGCGCTGGCGGAACCTAACCCATAGGTAAGCCGCTTGTCTGACGAACTCCCGTTTGTTTGAACAGTTTCTCCTGAGCCTGAGATACTGTCCATTGGGAATACCCCGCTTAAGAGGGAGAGGATGACTGCTCTCCCACCTAAGCAGGGTATTGGTAGATGTAGGTTTTCTGTAAACTGACGTCTCCAGTTCGCCAGTAGATGTTGAAGAAATGAGGACATCAAGGAAAGGTAACCTACTGCCCCCAACTTCACAAGTGAAATGCATGCCAATGTTATTAACATTGAGCATCCCCACCATGGATCGGAACGAAGGCTCATTACCGTTCCATATGATGAAGATGTCATTAATGTACCGTGCCCACATGCCTACTTGGTCCATAAGTATGGAGCGGTCCTCCCTGAAAACCAGGGTCTCCTCCCACCAGCCCAGGATGGAACAGGTTAGCATACGACGGGGCACAAGAACTCCCCATCGCAGTGCCCCTGAGCTGGTGGTAGAGTCTCCCATTGAAGGAAAAAACGTTGCTGGTCAAAGTGAATTCCAATAGGGAGAGGATGAAGAGGCTGTGGGAGCGGTACTGGCATCCACGGGTGCTCAAAAAATGTTCCACCGCCTTGATTCCAAGGGTATGGGGAATATTGGAGTAAAGGGCCTCCACATCGATACTGGCCAACATGCTCTCGTCTTCGACGTGGATGCCCTCCAGCTGTTTTAACAGGTGTGTGGTGTCCCGAGTGTAAGAAGGCAATGCAGCAACAAATGGTGCCAAAACTCGGTCCACATAGATCCCCACGTTTTGGGACAGATTACCCACCCCTGACCCAATGGGACGCCCCTTTAATGGATGTGTCCCCTTGTGCACCTTAGGCAAGCAATAAAATGTTGCTAAGCGAGGATGGGTTGGAAGCATGAATTTATATTCATCGTCTGTGATGATTAACGAGGTCTTTGCTCTAAATTTGTCCAACGGGTTCTGTGATAGGACCTCGTATGTGGATGAGTCCCTCAGCAAGACCTCGCACATGTCAGCATATCAACCATGGTCCATAACCACAGTGTTGCCCCCCTTGTCCGAGGGCTTGATCACTATAGAGTGATCGTTCTCCAAATTGGTAATGGCAGTGGCTCGAACCAGGTCAATATTGGAGAAATGTGAGGGACGTAGGTTCTCAATCTCTTTCGAGACCGTGCTGAGGAAAACATCCACACACGATAGCTCACCTAAGTTGGGGGGCATTTTATTGCTTTTCAGCTTTAGGTTGGTAAAGGGTCCCTGACCTTCCTGCTTGTCAAGTTCTCTATCAAGTCCGTACAGGAGACGCTCATCCGCTAGGATGTCCAGGGGAATACCCAAATCATGGCACTGTTTTTTCTCCTGTAATTTGTAGAACTTGTGCCAACGGAGCTTATGGACAAACAAGTTTAAGTCTTTGGTAATGTCAAAATGGTTAAAGGAAGGAGTAGGGACAAAAGAGAGACCAAGTTGGAGAACCTCTATCTCAATTGGGCTGAGGGAACGAGATGAAAGGTTAACAACCTGTGGACCTAGGGGTTTGGAGGTGGCTGCATACGATTGCGCAGTGGGTATGTCTGCTGAGGGTTGGGTTGACCCTGGTATTGGCCAGTCCCCCCTAAAAAACAAGGGTTAGGTGGACCTTGGTATTGGCCATGCCCTCGTGAGCCTCCTCTCTGTCGCCCATGGCGGTTGCCTCCTCGGGATGGTGGTCTAGAGCCCTTGGACGTACTGTCAGAGTCGAGCAGTTAGTCTCAGTCGATGACTGATCTGTTTGGGCTCCCACAATATCTCTCCTGTTAGCAATAGAGGAATAGATCTTGTTGTCTTTAAAGTCTTCCAGATCTCTCACAAATTGCCAATGTTTGCGCTCCTTGAGATGATATTGGTATTTCTCCAGGAGATTATGTAGCTGTTTCTCTTTGTTCGCAAACTCGGCCTCCTGCGAGAAGATCTGAGCAGACTCGATACCTGCACTCAATTTTTTAGTCAGGCTTTCTAGGTTGTTTTTTTCTTCTATGAGGAGGAGGCGCATTAGTCGCAGGGAACTCTCAGTAGCTTCTTTCTCCCATTTACTGAGAAAGCCTGGGTTTCTAAATCTAGCTGCCAGTAAGAGCGCGATCCTAAGACCCCTAGGCACAATACTGTGTTTGAGATAATTCTCCAGGCTGTGCATCTCCCACCAGGAGAGAATTTGGTCTTTGTAAATATCGGTCAATTCTTTGAATGCCGCGTTGAACGATGGGGTGTACTTTTTTTGGGAAAATTCCTTATCAGAAAATATCTCCTTGGCCTCAACCAGCCAATTCTCAGCACTGAAGCCAGTGGCAAGGAAGCCTGCCATGCTCAGTGTAAGAGTCAAATAGAAAGAACAATGAAGGCCAAGTTCGACGACCAGGCCTATTTACTCCCAAAATAATTTTAGCAAAGATACTAATCCCCTAGGGGACAGAGGGGTAAAACTTAGCATTTAATGTAGGTACTTCTAAAATAGATGGACGCTAGAGGATGGACCTCTGTAACAAACAAACATAAAACAGCCCTGAGGGCTTAGACTAGACATGCACAGTATGGTGAACAATACCAAAAAATATATACAGGAACGTTCTCACCCAGATGTAGAGGTAGACCGAGGGTTCTCTCAGTCGTTGCTGGAGGTAGAGATGGACTTGTAATGGTAGGTCGCCATGCTGGAAGGTGCCAAGCGCATCCACAGCTTCAACAGTTCTTGGTCTGCATTTCTTCTGCGGATTCTCTCAGGGGTTCTTCCACTGGTGAGGAAGTCATGTAGTTCTCCGATTACTCTACTTTCTGACTGAAGTTTGATCCATCTCTCCTTTTCAATTTGAGATTCTGGATTGTTCTGTAGATGGGGATTTAGGACTCTTTTGTTTTTGATGGAGAGGATGCTTTGTTGTGCAAAGTTTTCGTAGAAATTAGGCATCTCCACTTCTTCCCAGACATCTGTGTGTGCAGTAGGATCTTCCTTGGTAGGCAGGCGAGATAAGGCATCCGTGTTCTCGTTGGACTTGCCCGTTCTGTATTTTACAGTGAAGTTGTAGTTAGCAAGACGTGAGGCCCATCTTTGTTCTAAGGCACCTAGCTTGGCTGTATTGAGATGTGCCAGTGGGTTGTTATCGGTGAAAGCTATGAAAGGAGTTGCTGCAAGGTAGTCCTTAAATATTCCAGTGACAGCCCACACAAGTGTGAGGAGCACTAACTTGAAAGAGCTGTAGTTCCAGTCATTCTTTTCAGCTCCTTTCCAGGATCTACTAGCGTAAGCAATCACTCTTTCGTGTCCTTCTTGCATTTGGGACAGAACAGCTCCCAGGCTTTTCTGTCTGGCATCAGTGTAGAGATGAAATGGCTGTTGGTAATCTGGATATCCCAAGACAGTTGGTTCGGTCAGCTTATTTTTCAGGAGCTGGAAGGCAATTTCCCTGTCTTCATTCCACTCCACAGGTATCTGGGTCTTTTGATACTTGGATGTCCTCTTAGGAGTTCCTGAATTGGTTCAGCAATCTGAGCGAAGTGAGGGATGAAGCGTCTGTAGTACCCTGTAAAACTAAGGAAACTTCTCACCTCCTTTACTGTGGTAGGAGTAGGCCAATTCGGGGACTGCAGCTAACTTTTCCGGATCTGGTTTAACACCGTCTGAACTGATGACATGTCCCAGGTACTTGACTTCTGGCTTCAGCAGGTAGCACTTAGATGGTTTGATCTTGAGTCCATATTTAATGAAGACTTGGAAGACTTCTGCAAGATGTTTCAAGTGGTCTTCATAGGATTTAGAATAGATAATGATATCGGCCAAATAGAGTAGGACAGTCTCAAAGTTTCTATGGCCTAAACAGCGTTCCATTAGTCATTGAAATGTTCCTGGTGCATTACAAAGTCCAAAGGGCATGTAATTTAACTCGAATAGGCCCATAGGGGTGGTAAAAGCTGTTTTCTCTCAGTCTTCAGGAGCCACGGTTACCTGCCAGTATCCACTGGTCAGATCAAGGTTAGAGAAATAGACTGATCACCCCAGTGCTGTCAGGGATTCTTCAATTCCGGCTAAGGGATAAGCATCCTTGTGGGTGATTCGATAAATTTTTCTGTAATACACACCGAACCTGATGTTACCATCCTTTTTCTGGACAAGAACTAGTGGTGCAGCCCATGGACTGTCGGGCATATTGATATCTGCATATTAAGATCTGACAATATTAGAACCAAAATGGAGATTCACATTACCTTTAAAAAGGACGAACTCTCTGTTGGAATAAGCCAGAAAAGGTCAAGCTAAATTTAGCTGGTACGGAAAGTCACTGGCATGCAATGTATATTGTTTTAAAAGTTATTTCCAACAGATGTGGTATCTTAAAGAATATAATGGGTCTCACATAAACTGTCTTAAATACCGGGGTTAAAAGAGGTTAGTGCTTAAGACACTGGTATGCAGCGTTATTCCATATAATCACCAGTATAAAGTATATATTCACGTGTGATTGCATATAATTTAATATATTTTAACCAATGATATATATAATGTTTGTATATTTATATCCAGTTATTGATATTGTTTCATTGTATCCATTTATATATATATATATATATATATATATATATATATATATATACACTCACCTAAAGAATTATTAGGAACACCATACTAATACGGTGTTGGACCCCCTTTTGCCTTCAGAACTGCCTTAATTCTACGTGGCATTGATTCAACAAGGTGCTGATAGCATTCTTTAGAAATGTTGGCCCATATTGATAGGATAGCATCTTGCAGTTGATGGAGATTTGAGGGATGTACATCCAGGGCACGAAGCTCCCGTTCCACCACATCCCAAAGATGCTCTATTGGGTTGAGATCTGGTGACTGTGGGGGCCATTTTAGTACAGTGAACTCATTGTCATGTTCAAGAAACCATTTTTCCAGTCTTCAACAGTCCAATTTTGGTGAGCTAGTGCAAATTGTAGCCTCTTTTTCCTATTTGTAGTGGAGATGAGTGGTACCCGGTGGGGTCTTCTGCTGTTGTAGCCGCATTTATTGTTTTACATTTTTATATTGATATTTTAATCTTGAAAATTTGTTTAATAATATTTTATTATAAAAAGTCATCTTATAAGTGTTAGCAATCAGATATCAAGTTTATATTTCACACAATGATATATCACACCAATTGGGACATCTGGGCCAAAAAACGCATGTGTCCCCAAAAAAACGCATAAAAAACGCATGGAAACTGCAGGAGAAATTAAAAAAAAAAAAAATTTAAGGCTGTATAGAATTATCCCCTGATTATGTGGGAGGATTCCCTGGCCAACTGGGAGTAGCATGAACAACAGGTGTCCGAGATTTGGGAAGCAATTAAAGGAATGGATAAAAATGGAGGCAGAGCAGGCAGACACTTGACCACTGAGGAAGGGAGAGTGAATCTACCCGTAACGCGTATGGTGAAACAAGTGATGTACCTGCATTAAAAAGCCTCCGATAATACTGTATGGCAATACAGAAGAAAATTTCTACAGTAAAGGATTAACTATTCTTATCGTCGAAAGCTGCACCAAAGGAAATTGCGGAACAGAGTGGCAACTCCTGCGATCTTTGCGATCTTTGGAACTCCCGTGAAATTTAAACCAGCTTGCTGTATGGAGCGACTGAATAAGCCAGCAAATATTTAAAGCTCCATTGAAGCAATAGGGAGACAGCAGACGCTAGACGGTAAGCCAAATATCGATTTAAAGTTTTCTTCAATTCAAAGCTCATATCGACCTTAAAAGGATATGCTATAAGAGACTTTTCACATTATAAGGATTCCTGTGGACACTTTATGAACATATTGCGCTCCCAGTGAATATACCTACAACATTTTCAGTGACATTCAGTTTCCCAAATTGGGATGGAGCTCTAGAAGATAATACCCCCTCTTTCCCAAATAACAGCATATACTTGAAGTGTTTTGGTGTGATATATATTATTGAATTTACTGACACTATTGAGTCATATGAATATAGTATCGATCATATCTACCACAATATATGTGACTGTAATGTTGTATATTATTGCTACATTGTTCTTATAAATTTTATTACGTGTATTTTATGGGGATTTAATAAATATTTTCTGCACATGTCAATCTGGTTGCCAAGTGTATGAGTGCTCGCTCATTTTTCTATACTACATTTGCCTTTTAAGAGAGGGTGGGGTGATTCCCTCTATATGAGCTTGCAGCACCATACCTTAACTACTTGCTGGTGAGCCACCACAACCTACCACTATTTTTTGTGAGCAACAGGATAGTGTTTAGTGAGGGTAATGTGGTGATCATTCAAGTTTAGGAGACGGACAGGCACTTTACCTTGGGAAACAGTCACTAAGCTCCTTGCAACTCTTACTAGAGGATGATCATCTTGCGCGAAGGGCTCTACCATGGCTTGGTAGTCTTGACCTCGAATTCCCAGGGCGGCAGGGCACCATATGAGGGTCTCAGTATTTGGTTTAAGGATCACAGGTTGGTTACCTCGGATGTGGACACAGCAGATTTCCCCTTTCTCATTGGCGAATTTATGTTGTGCGCTTAACACATGGATGGTCTGTTGTATGACCCTTTTGGAGGCAGGTGAAGCAGTGGGCATAGATTGGTGTAATGCCTCAAGCATTTCGGTGTAACAATTCCTAAGGACATTCATTCCTAGGATTACTGAAGAGTCACCTTTGTCTCCATCTTGTACAACAATAATACCTTGTCGAGGTAGGGTGGTTTCTCCTACTTGCAGAGTTGGCTCCCAATAACCATGTATTGACATAGGTTTCCCGTTGCTGGCTGTAAGATCCAACCAGTATTCTGGCGGTTGCGTAAGTTGGCTATGGTCCCAGTATTTATCAAATGCGGGCCGTCGGATGGTAGTGACCTGAGACCCGGTATCCAGTAGGGCTACAAAGGGAACTCCGTTAATTCGGATAGCTACTTCCAGACGGGATCCTACATATCTGGACATCCAATTGGGATTTTGTGGACCTACTGGTTTACCTCCCAAGGGGCAGTCCTTAGCCTCGAGGGTTTCTCTTTTAACCACCAGCACATTGGTTCTGTATGCCCTGACTTATGACAGTAGGTTCAAATAGGTCACTTGCGGGCGTTGGAGTGGTCATTTGGGCACCTGCCAGGCCCTCTGGGATATATATCTCTGTAGTCAGGAGGGAAATGTTTTCTTGGTAATAATGTTTCATCCTCCAACAATAAAGGCTTCTCCCACTGTTCTAATTTTTGACACACCTTCTCCAGGATTTTTGTCAAGAAGTTAACCTGTTCTGTCAAGGCTGCTACGGCATCAGGGACTGGAGTTTGAGCTGCCTGACTGGCTACCGGACAACACGTGGAAGGGGTAGCAGGCGTATGGACAGGAGTTTCAGCAAATTTAGCAGGCTCTGGCTGCGGACTCTTTCCCAGAATCCTAATGGCTAGCTCTTTAAAGTCTAGGAAGGTGACGCTTGGGTGTTTTGCAGCTAATATTCTCAACTAGCTTTTTGAGTTGTCAGTGTTAACACTTTCAATGAATTGTTCTTTCAGAGTTTTGTCTTGGTTCTCTGCCTCATGGGGGTCTACTTGAACCACAGCTCTAAGGGCTTTTTGTAAAGACAATGCAAAGTCTCACCGGTTTGTTGTTTCGTGCTGAAGAACCTCATTTTGACCTCTGACACGGTTTTGGGTTTGAAGGTGGTGTAGAGTCTCTCGAAGATCTGTCCCAGTGTTCTCCTTTCAGAGCTGGGCCCGGGCTTCACCTCCCGGAGTGCGGCTCCCTCTAGTTGAGCTAGGAGTATTTCCATTTGCTGCTCTGTGGAGACAGGGTACAACCTGAACAAGGCACACATTTTCTCCTTAAAGTCTCTTAGGGTATGAGCTTCCCCAGAGTATCGGAGGAACCAAGGGGCCCCAAAGTAATAGGGCATGGTTAGTGGCATCATGCTGGCTGCTTCAACGGCTGGTGGTGCACTTGAGCCAGCTGCGGCTGCTGCAGGGGATCCGCTGAGGTTGGGCTGTGCGGCTTCCTCTTGAATAGACATGGCAATGACAGTTTATTTAAATGCTGCAGGCTAAATTTGACTTTATGCAATTTTTGAATGGGGTTGCTATAGACAACCGTTGCGGGTGTATGGCCCTTTAAGACGCGCGGTGCAGGTCAGAGATACTATTGAGGGAAATTCTTATTAAATGCCCTCTCTGCTACTGATGGAGGACTTTCACAGGCTGAGGAGTAAGGTCGGGGCCTTTACTTGAGTTTATCTCGTGGAAGTTGGCTGGCAATTGCAACTGTACTCCTCTCTCTAGTTCGCATGCCAAATCTCACGATCCGTGAGCGTACGTCACACTCAATTCCCGTGCTTGGCGCTTCTCTTCAATGTGACCCACAGCCAGGAGGGTGTCACGGAACCATGAACCAGACGTACAACAAGAGATAAGTGAAAATAAGAAGGCTTTATTGAAAATAAAGCTGTAAAGCAAAAGTCCAAACGAATGGTGAAACCGAAGCAGAGTCTTTGAGAGGCCAGAGATCAGGAACCAGAAGGGTAGTCAGACGAAGCCAGGATCAGGAACCAGCAGGGTAGTCAGACGAAGCCAGGATCAGGAACCAGCAGGGTAGTCAGACGAAGCCAGGATCAGGAACCAGAAGCAGCAGCAGTCTTAGAAGCATGTGAACACAGGAGGACCAAGCAAGGAACTGAAGCCACAGACCTCCTATATATATGAGCTAGGCATCCAGCTCCTCCCAGTGGGAAGGAGGAGCCGCAGGGTGGAAGGCTACAAGAAACCCAGAAACCAAGATGGCCGCCAGCACATGTCAAACGAAGGAGAACAGCAAGAAGGTAAGACCATGACAGTACCTCCCCCTCAAGGGCCCCTCCTCCGCGGAGCAAAAAACGGTTTCTGAGGGAAGCGTGCGTGGAAGGCTCGGAGCAAGGCAGGAGCATGGACATCTGCGGAGGGAACCCAGGAACGCTCCTCTGGACCATAACCACGCCAATGGACCAAAAACTGCACCCGACCGCGGACCAGGCGTGAGTCCAGGATATTGCTCACCTCATACTCCTCATGATTGCCCACTCGGACCGGACGAGGCCGAGGAACCGAGGAAGTGAAACGATTACACACCAGTGGCTTCAACAGGGAGACATGAAACACGTTAGAGATCCGCATGCCAGGAGGAAGCGCAGGGGCATAGGCTACCGGGTTTACCCTGCGAAGCACTCGGAAGGGACCAACAAAGCGAGGCGCCAGCTTGGGAGTGGGCACTCGAAGGTTGAGGTTGCGGGTGGACAACCATACACGGTCTCCGACCTGGTAGGAAGGAGCAGGCGCTCGTCTGCGATCAGCCTGGAGTCTCTGGCGCTGCGCAGAGGCCTCAAGGGACTTCTGGATCTGTACCCAAGAAGCACGTAGGACGGAAAGGTGATCCTCCACAGCCGGAATATCCTGGGGAGAGAATACCTCCGGTAACACGGCAGGTTGGAACCCATAATTGGCCATGAAGGGAGACGTCCCAGAGGAAGAGTTCACCGCCGTGTTCCTGGCAAACTCAGCCCAAGGCAGAAGGTCAACCCAATTGTCTTGGTGATCGGAGACATAGCAACGAAGGAATTGCTCCAAGGCCTGATTGGAGCGTTCTGCGGCCCCATTGGACTGAGGGTGGTAGGCCGAGGAGAAGGAGAGATGAATCCCCAACTGGGAGCAAAAGGCGCGCCAGAACCTGGACACAAACTGACTCCCCCGATCCGACACAATCTCCTTGGGCAAACCGTGCAACCGGAAGACCTCCCTGGCAAAAATCGTGGCCAACTCTTGTGCAGAGGGTAACTTCTTGAGAGGAACACAGTGGCACATTTTGGAAAACCGATCCACAATCATGAGAATGACCGTATGGCCTCGGGATGCAGGGAGGTCCACAATGAAATCCATCCCCAGGTGTGACCATGGGCGCTCCCCGGTGGCTATGGGTTGCAGAAGGCCCAACGGAAGGTGCCGAGGGGACTTACT
Organism: Bufo bufo; assembly: GCF_905171765.1. Classification (NCBI taxonomy): domain Eukaryota; kingdom Metazoa; phylum Chordata; class Amphibia; order Anura; family Bufonidae; genus Bufo; species Bufo bufo. The sequence goes on along the minus strand of NC_053389.1, from coordinate 774,998,489 downwards.
CTGGGCACAAACGGAGCATGCCGCTACATATGCGGCGATGTCGGAACGTAGGGAAGGCCACCAGAACAGACGTGAAACAGCCCAGGACAGCTGATTCTTTCCAGGATGCCCCGCGGTCTTGGAGTTATGGTAGGTTCGCAACAACCGAGTGCGCAACTCCTCAGGCACAAAACATCTGCCGTTGGGTCTCCCAGGGGGAGCACCAGATTGAGCCGCCAAAATCTGCTCACCCAGGGGAGAGGTCAGGCTGGTGCGAATGGCGGCCAGGATCTGATTCGGAGGTATGACCGAAGTCGGAATCGACTCCTCCCTGGACAGCTCGGAGTACTGCCGTGATAGGGCATCCGCCCTGATGTTCTTGGAACCGGGTAGGTAGGAGACCACGTAATTAAAACGTGACAAGAACAGAGCCCATCTGGCCTGACGTGGTGTCAATCTCTTGGCCTCAGAAAGGTAGGTCAGATTCTTATGGTCCGTCAGGATGAGAACCGGAACCACCGAACCCTCGAGCAAGTGCCTCCATTCTTTAAGGGCCTGCACGATGGCCAATAACTCCCTGTCACCAATCTGATAGTTGCACTCCGCGGAAGACAGTTTCCGGGAGTAAAACCCACAAGGAAGCAGAGGACCCTCTGGTGTTCTACGCTGAGACAGAAGGGCGCCTACTCCCGTCTCAGACGCGTCCACCTCGAGGACAAAGGGCAACCCAGGGTTGGGATGCGACAGAATCGGAGCCGACACAAAAGCGGACTTTAGGGCCTCAAAAGCTCGGATGGCCTCGAGCGGCCAGACCTGCAAATTACTGCCCTTCCTGGTCAGATCCGTGAGAGGCTTGGCCAGCATGGAAAAGTCCCTGATGAACTTCCGATAATAATTGGCGAAGCCCAAAAAGCGCTGCAGGGAACGAAGACCACTGGGCTGGGGCCACTGTAAGACAGCCGAAACCCTCTCAGGATCCATGGAGAACCCCTCAGCGGAAATGATGTAACCTAAGAAGGTTACCTGGGATCGGTGAAATTCGCATTTCTCAAGCTTACCGAACAGCTTGTTCTCTCGTAACCGTTGCAACACTCGTCTGACATCCAGAATGTGGGCCTCCATGGATTCAGAATATACCAAGATGTCATCCAAATAGACCACCACACACTGCTGCAACAGGTCACGGAAAACATCGTTGATGAATTCCTGAAAGACTGCGGGCGCATTGCACAACCCAAAGGGCATAACCAAGGATTCATAATGACCGATCCTGGTGTTAAACGCGGTCTTCCACTCATCGCCCGCCTTGATCCTTACCAGGTTATATGCCGCCCTCAGGTCGAGTTTGGTAAAGACCGTGGCCCCTTTAAGGCGATCGAACAGCTCGGAAATCAAGGGTATCGGGTAAGCGTTCTTGATCGTGATGCGATTGGGACCCCTGTAATCGATGCAAGGCCTCAACTCACCGCCCTTCTTTTTCACAAAGAAAAATCCAGCCCCTGCCGGGGACGAGGATTTGCGAATGTGTCCGCGTGAAAGCGCCTCCCTCACATACTCCTCCATGGCCTCATTCTCCGCTACCGACAGTGGATAGACTTTGCCACGAGGAGGAACGGCACCAGGTTGTAACTCTATGGCACAATCGTATGGGCGGTGCGGAGGTAGGGCAACCGCGCGCACCTTATCGAATACATCCCGATACTCCTCGTATTCAGGAGGCAACAGAGAGTCCGAGGAAGTACACAGCAACTTGACAGACCCATGGATGCAACTAGCCCCACACTGCGGTGACCACGAGAGGATCTCGGCCGATCTCCAATCGAAAGTCGGATTATGCTTCTGGAGCCAGGGGTACCCCAAGACCACCGAGTAGTGTGGAGACGAAATAACCTGGAGACAGACCGACTCTCTGTGAACGGCACCAATGGCTATCCCTACTGGAAGGGTCTCATGAGTCACGTGTGACGACAGAAGGGGTCTGCCGTCTATCGCCTCAAGAGCCAGTGGGGAACCTCGAGCCTGCAGAGGAATGGAATTGGCGGCAGCGAACACACTATCAATGAACAAACCACCAACGCCTGGGTCGTCACCGAGCCCCCGACCCAGGAGAGGACAACAGTGATCAGTGGTTTGTCAACACGGGAAACCGGGGACGAGGAGACTCCACCCAAGATCTGCCCCCGACAGGATCTCAGGTACGAGCGTTTCCCGGACGGTTCGGACATGCCAACCGAAAATGCCCACCGAGACCACAGTACATGCATCGACCCTCGCGTCTCCGGAGTACCCTCTCCCCCTCGGACAGGCGAGCAAACCCCAGCTGCATGGGTTCACCCCCAGACAAGTCATCCCCAGGAGGCGTGGGAGGAGAGGGAGGCACGGGTGGGACAGCAAACGTAGGCGCCTATCTGTTAGAAGACCTCCGCAGGCTCTCCTTAAAGGAAGGTCTCTCCCTGAGTCTGGTGTCAATCAAAATCAGGAAAGAAATAAGAGACTCGAGCTCCACTGGTAGGTCCTTAGCTGCAACCTCATCCTTCAAGGCATCCGAGAGACCATAAGAGAAAGCAGCGACCAGAGCCTCATTATTCCAGCCCACCTCTGCTGCCAGGGTACGAAACTCAATGGCGTATTCAGCTACGGATCGTGAACCCTGTCTGATGGACATAAGGAGCTTCGCAGCAGAGGCAGCACGAGCCGGCACATCGAATACCTTCCGAAGAGAAGCAACAAAACCGGAAAACTCGGCAACCACCGGATTGTTGTTCTCCCATAAAGGGCTGTCCCAGGCCAAGGCCTTGTCCGAGAGCAGCGAGATCAAGAAGCCCACCTTTGATCTCTCAGTAGGAAAAGCATGTGGCAGCAACTCGAAATAAATGCCCACCTGGTTAAGGAAACCTCGGCACTGAGTTGGCTCTCCCCCAAAGCGCTGTGGAAGAGGGGCAGAACCGGTCATACCCCGAAACACCGCAGGCGCAACAACAGGTGTCGGGGTAGACTCTGGCGCAACAACCGGAGCGGCAGTAGGAGCGACAACCGACCCATCGGCAACGGGAGCGAAATGAGCCGTGCGTTCAAGCAGGGTTTGCAACGCCACAGCGAACCGACCCAACAGGTGATCCTGCTGATCAAGTCTGGCAACCAGCATGGGTAGCGAGGATGGCCCTGTACCGTCAGAACTCATGGCTTGGTCCTAATGTCACGGAACCATGAACCAGACGTACAACAAGAGATAAGTGAAAATAAGAAGGCTTTATTGAAAATAAAGCTGTAAAGCAAAAGTCCAAACGAATGGTGAAACCGAAGCAGAGTCTTTGAGAGGCCAGAGATCAGGAACCAGAAGGGTAGTCAGACGAAGCCAGGATCAGGAACCAGCAGGGTAGTCAGACGAAGCCAGGATCAGGAACCAGAAGCAGCAGCAGTCTTAGAAGCATGTGAACACAGGAGGACCAAGCAAGGAACTGAAGCCACAGACCTCCTATATATATGAGCTAGGCATCCAGCTCCTCCCAGTGGGAAGGAGGAGCCGCAGGGTGGAAGGCTACAAGAAACCCAGAAACCAAGATGGCCGCCAGCACATGTCAAACGAAGGAGAACAGCAAGAAGGTAAGACCATGACAGAGGGGCTGTGCTACACTCTGCATACAGCTTGGCCTCCCAGGACCGCTACAGGAGTGGTAGGCGGCACTCTTACTTATTCCTTTGCATATGGGGAGGTGCACCAACTTTTTCCGCTCTGAGAGGGGGTGTTACTTAGCTTTTCCCGCCAGGATGCTCATTGATGGCGCAGCCAATAATTACAAGTCCTTTAGGCGGCCATTTTAAGTGCAAAGCAGTCCATTCAAACAAAGCAAGCAGCGCTATTGAGTTTTGAAAAATCCACAATTTAGCAGTTTTAAAAATGCGGTTTTGTAGTAGAAGTGTAGCGCAATATATGCAGACAGTCTTTAAGCAGCCTAAACAGTCCTTTGGTCCAATAAAAGCAATCAAAAAGTTGGGGCTCATTCACAATAGGCAGTCTATAATGGCGCAGGGGTTTGCAAATAATGTTCACACAGTTCATTAAAGGCACAAAGGAATGAATCCTGTTCGTGGTGACGACAAGATTTCTTATGCAGTGAGCCAGACCGCCAGGGGAATTATATGTGAGGTCACGGTGTGAGCCCTGGGAAGGCCTGCACAAGTGATGAGGAGAATGGCACAGGAATTCTCTGGCGCACACTCTGGTGTAAAGGAACAGGCCAGATGGTGGTTTGAGGTAGCCTTGATGGTCTGTATTAATGTGCCTATGGTAAGGTCCCTTGTAGTCGTGACGCCAGTACCTTTTATGGTGGTACAACCATTTACTGTAGTGTTAACTGAGGAATTGGAGACTGAGACAAGGATGGTGAAATCCAGCTTATAGCTTTTACTGAACGTTGCTCCTAGTAACTGTTACATCCAAGTACAAAACAGTCTCTAGTACATCCAGATATGAAATACAGTCTCTCATGCATACGGGGGTAGGATATTGTAAGTCCTCAGATAAAACAGGCCCTTTGTCTTTTATGGAAAAATTGAAGATATAGTAGCTCACCCCTCCTGATAATATGGACAGGTGCTCACACTAAGGTGTGGTTCACCCCAACCACAATAAGGTATATAGAAGAGAATTGTATAGTGGGCACTCAATATCTGCAGCTACACACAAGGTACAACACGTTTATTGCATAACACTAATTTACATTCAATAAAACACACAAGAATTATATTAAAAGATTGTTGGCAAAAAATTATTGGCAATTTTGGTTAAAAGAAATATTAATAGATATTATTTGTATAAATAAATTTCATAACCTATATTGTTAATTCATTAAATCGATTAGAACCTAAAAATTCCTTAAAAATCTCCTTCACACTAATGTGAATAAAATGTGGTTGTGCTAGTCCCGATAGTTCAAGCACTTTTGTGCTATGTCCGTGCTGTTCCACAAGGTAAAAAGTCACAAATATTGATGATCAGGGTGGTACTTTAGATTTATGGGTTAGTATAATGCAGTATATAGATTGTACTCACTGCGCTGCATCCTACAGGGGCACAAACTCACTAGAGTCAACGGAACAAGGAATTCCCAACCAGTCTCCCAAGCTGGTACTTGCCAAGCCTTAAGCTGCTTATCTTCTGCGATCTGACGAGTGCAGGTACATTCAGCTTAGATTAAATAGTGAGTTTGTGCCCCTGTAGGATGCAGCGCAGTGTCCCTGGATAGTCACAAGTAATAGAGGGACTACAGGTCCCAGCACAACTGAACAGAACACAGATCACTTGGAACTCCCTCAAGCTCCGATCACGTGAGATACCATCATCACGTGGGACGCTAAGCAGAAACCGGAAGAAGCTTACCAAGCAGACGCGGTATTCGTGACTAGGACAAACCGCAAACCTACACACGTTGCTGGATAGAAGAAGAGGGGTGAGTGTTTTGACTTGTAGTGGGACGCCACTAAAGCCAATAATATAAAAAAACGACTGGACTACAAGCAGTGAGTAAAATCTATATACTGCATTATACTAACCCATAAATCTAAAGTACCACCCTGATCATCAATATTTGTGACTTTTTACCTTGTGGAACAGCACGGACATAGCACAAAAGTGCTTGAACTATCGGGACTAGCACAACCACATTTTATTCACATTAGTGTGAAGGAGATTTTTAAGGAATTTTTAGGTTCTAATCGATTTAATGAATTAACAATATAGGTTATGAAATTTATTTATACAAATAATATCTATTAATATTTCTTTTAACCAAAATTGCCAATAATTTTTTGCCAACAATCTTTTAATATAATTCTTGTGTGTTTTATTGAATGTAAATTAATGTTATGCAATAAACGTGTTGTACCCTGTGTGTAGCTGCAGATATTGAGTGCCCACTATACAATTCTCTTCTTTGTCTTTTATATATATGAAAGCTACTGTTTCAAACTAGGCTTTTGAAGTATAGAAAAGTCTTAGGCTGGTATTAACTCTCGCCTTATTTTTACCTTAATTAAAGGTGGTTTTTGGAATCCTTGAACCTCTATTTCCTGTGCTTTTCAGACAGTTGGCCTACAGTTGCAAGAAAAAGTATGTGAACCCTTTGGAATGATATGGATTTCTGCACAAATTGGTCATAAAATGTGATCTGATCTTCATCTAAGTCACAACAATAGACAATCACAGTCTGCTTAAACTAATGACACACAAAGAATTAAATGTTACCATGTTTTTATTGAACACACCAAGCAAACATTCACAGTGCAGGTGGAAAAAGTATGTGAACCCCTAGACTAATGACATCTTCAAGAGCTAATTGGAGTGAGGTGTCAGCCAACTGGAGTCCAATCAATGAGATGAGATTGAAGGTGTTGGTTACAGCTGCTCGGCCCTATAAAAAACACACACCAGTTCTGGGTTTGCTTTTCACAAGAAGCATTGCCTGATGTGAATGATGCCTCGCACAAAAGAGCTTTCAGAAGACCTACGATTAAGAATTGTTGACTTGCATAAAGCTGGAAAGGGTTATAAAAGTATCTCCAAAAGCCTTGCTGTTCATCAGTCCATGGCAAGACAAATTGTCTATAAATGGAGAAAGTTTAGCACTTCTGCTACTATCCCTAGGAGTGGTTGTCCTGTAAAGATGACTGCAAGAGCACAGCTCAGACTGCTCAATGAGGTGAAGAAGAATCCTAGAGTGTCAGCTAAAGACTTACAAAAGTCTCTGGCATATGCTAACATCCCTGTTAGCGAATCTACGATACGTAAAACACTAAACAAGAACAGATTTCATGGGAGGATATTACAGAGGAAGCCACTGCTGTCCAAAAAAAATCATTGCTGCACGTTTACAGTTAGCACAAGAGCACCTGGATGTTCCACAGCAGTACTGACAAAATATTCTGTGGACAGATGAAACCAAAGTTGAGTTGTTTGGAAGAAACACACAACATTATGTGTGGAGAAAAAGAGGCACAGCACACCAACATCAGAACCTCATCCCAACTGTGAAGTATGGTGGTGGGGGCATCATGATTTGGGGTTGCTTTGCTGCATCAGGGCCTGGACGGATTTCTATCATCGAAGGAAAAATGAATTCCCAAGTTTATCAAGACATTTTGCAGGAAAACTTAAGGTCATCTGTCCACCAGCTGAAGCTCAACAGAAGATGGGTGTTGCAACAGGACAACGACCCAAAGCATAGAAGTAAATCAACAACAGAATTGCTTAAACAGAAGAAAATACGCCTTCTGGAGTGGCCCAGTCAGAGTCCTGACCTCAACCCGATTGAGATGCTGTGGCATGACCTCAAGAAAGCAATTCACACCAGACATCCCAAGAATATTGCTGAACTGAAACAGTTCTGTAAAGAGGAATGTCAAGAATTACTCCTGACCGTTGTGCACGTCTGATCTGCAACTACAGGAAACGTTTGGTTGAAGTTATTGCTGCCAAAAGAGGTTTAACCAGTTATTAAATCCAAGGGTTCACATACTTTTTCCACCTGCACTGTGAATTTTTACATGGTGTGTTCAATAAAAACATGGTAACATTTAATTCTTTGTGTGTTATTAGTTTAAGCAGACTGTGATTGTCTATTGTTGTATAAATGTGTAGAGTGAATCTCTAAATCGCACATCCTCATACCTATGCTTCTGATATACAACTGTTTATGAATTATCAGCATTTCTTATGATAAAACATGGCTATCTAGCGATGCTATCAATCATTTGCTGTGCACTATAAAGAGACAATTAGTATACAGTTTGATCAAAGCGCATAGGCCCACTTACCGCGACAAGGGTGTCTCTAGTTTAAGTGGGAACCTACTCTAACCATGGCGCAGAGCTGTGCGGCGACCACCACGCCTCCACATCGCTCCAGCAGGCAACGGGACCCGGCGGCCGCATAGCAGCCCCACTGTACAGTGAGGCCGCATGGGCCCCGGGTCCCATCACTCCACCAGCACGGCATAGAAGCAAAGACGGCCGCCGTCCAGCGCCGCATGTGAACTGGTGCAAATGGCTCACCTGTTCACAGCCTCTCAGGAACTCCAACTGAGATGTGGTAGGAATTTATAGACCCTTTGCAGACTTCTGCTAATTAAAAAGCACCTGATCCACATGGGGAGGAGTGCTGACTCAGGGGAGGGGGGAAAAAGAAGTGTATAGCATGAATAGTATAAATGTGTAGAGTGAATCTCTAAATCGCACATCCTCATACCTATGCTTCTGATATACAACTGTTTATGAATTATCAGCATTTCTTATGATAAAACATGGCTATACAGCGATGCTATCAATCATTTGCTGTGCACTATAAAGAGACAATTAGTATACAGTTTGATCAAAGCGCATAGGCCCACTTACCGCGACAAGGGTGTCTCTAGTTTAAGTGGGAACCTACTCTAACCATGGCGCAGAGCTGTGCGGCGACCACCACGCCTCCACATCGCTCCAGCAGGCAACGGGACCCGGCGGCCGCATAGCAGCCCCACTGTCCCCGGGTCCCATCAAAATCCTGAGTCAGCACTCCTCCCCATGTGGATCAGGTGCTTTTTAATTAGCAGAAGTCTGCAAAGGGTCTATAAATTCCTACCACATCTCAGTTGGAGTTCCTGAGAGCCTGTGAACAGGTGAGCCATTTGCACCAGTTCACATGCGGCGCTGGACGGCGGCCGTCTTTGCTTCTATGCCGTGCTGGTGGAGTGATGGGACCCGGGGCCCATGCGGCCTCACTGTACAGTGGGGCTGCTATGCGGCTGCCGGATCCCGTTGCCTGCTGGAGCGATGTGGAGGCGTGGTGGTCGCCGCACGGCTCTGCGCCATGGTTAGAGTAGGTTCCCACTTAAACTAGAGACACCCTTGTCGCGGTAAGTGGGCCTATGCGCTTTGATCAAACTGTATACTAATTGTCTCTTTATAGTGCACAGCAAATGATTGATAGCATCGCTAGATAGCCATGTTTTATCATAAGAAATGCTGATAATTCATAAACAGTTGTATATCAGAAGCATAGGTATGAGGATGTGTGATTTAGAGATTCTCTCTACACATTTATATTGTCTATTGTTGTGACTTAGATGAAGATCAGATCACATTTTATGACCAATTTGTGCAGAAATCCATATCATCCCAAAGGGTTCACATTCTTTTTCTTGCAACTGTATATGTCCTCAGGATTTAAACTGGAGGTGTGGATGCCGGAAGCTGTATTCTACACCTAATTGCAAACGTGCCTGGGAAGCCTTTGAGTATGGCCGTTTGCTATCTTTTGACTTGAATAAAATATACTAATCCCCTTGAATACTTGCTGTTTGCAGCTTGTCACTGGTCCCCCCGGAGGAGCGAGCTATAGAAGTAGATTTCTCACCTCTAGGCTGAATCTTGTAGGCTGTAACCCTGGACTGTGGAGCCAACAGGGAGAAAGCAGAGAGGCAGGAGGCCTCCCTCCAGCAGGCAGCTACATCATGGCTGCACACTGACTAGACTTCACTTGACTCTCTCTAACTGGGCCTGAGCTAAGCTATATATACACTGTAACACTGCCCCATCTAGTGGAGAAACTAGTGTAGTGCACACTAACTAGGCCTGTATAAAGGATCTTACACATAGAATCACATAGTGACATGGGAGAATATGACATGAGATGAAGTACAGCATACAGGCATAATTTATGACAATCAAACACAATCAAACTATTTAGCGGTGCCCACGATCACGAGTGGGACACTGCAATCACTACTGTGGTAAGACAATGGTAGAGCTGGATTGTATTCACTGGTCTGTGTATGTCTTGGTTTCCATAGGACATTCTTGGCTTAGGATGGCCTGAAAACAAAATAGAAAAGTTACATTACACAAAGACAGTAATATCTACTATAAAAGCAGGTTAAGCGCTGCTATGGGGCACCTGGATAGGGGTGGGCCCGACTCCTTGTATTATCTTGTGGGGAAGGTGGTGCACTGATTTTGGCAGGATTGAGCAAGTGACTTCTGTGTATGGGGCTGAACTGACTGTCCCTGACAGAATGTGAACCATCCATCGTTTTCATGAGCGATTAGCCACTTTCATGCATGCTCAGCTAGACCTGGAGTGCATGTGAATGTGGGAGTCAGGAGGAGTAGATGTTAGCTGAATGGTCCAGTCATCTTGGAGTTTGGTGGAGGATCAGGTTCGGGAAATGAATGACAACAATGGAGGGTGCATGTCCAGATTTAGACCAGCATTTTGTGCTCCACAGGTTCAACCATTGCTCGCCATTCCAAAAAAAGAGAAAAAAACATTTTCATGTCTTTTTACGTCTGTCAGTTTTGCGCAATTTCTTGATTAGCCAAAAGTCTCGCGGGGACTGCTGTCCTATATTTAGAATTCCTATACTAGACCTTACATGCTGTTTGAAATCAACTAATGGAATAAAAGGGGATGTCATTCGATATTTTTTATAAAAGGGTCAAAGCAGCGTAACAAAATGAAAAAAAAAAAAAACAGGGTTACTAACCTCTCTGATCCCCAGTCACAACTGTTCAATACCTTTTCAATAGCACTACAGTCTTTTGCCATAAACGACCGCTACCTTACTGTCTGAATCCAGCGCACAGCTTTGATGGTTCTAAACTTTCTGTGGATGTCTGTTCTCTTTTCTTGAGGGATACTCTCTCAATTAAGTAGCTCTAGCAGCTTTTCAGTCTCAGGAGTGGTGCCACCTGATAAAAGGCATCTCTCCCGGCTGACTTTGTAGCTTCTCTCAGTAAAAACTCAGACCTTACTTAACTAAGTCTGCCAGTTGCTTGACTATTTGTTGCCCATACATTGCCATCAGCTACTGTAAACACAGTGCATAGAGAAATAAGTGCTTTAACAGTAAATCACAACATTTAACTCAGTCACATCAAATAAACCTTTTGGATTGGTCTACAGAAGCATTGCATGTCTACTTCCTGGTCCCTCTGGACAAGCAAGAATCTGAGGCAGGACACCACTATCCAAGCAAATGGCTGAGCAACCAAGTAGGGACCCAGAAAAACCCTTTTGTTTACATTTAAAAACACAATATTTGCTTTGTATAATTAATACCCCCCTACATCTCTTCCATTATCTCTGTCTATCACCCTACCCGTGCTCTCTGTTTTGCCAATGACTTCCCACTGAATTCCACCATAATCCGAACCTCTCACTCCTGGCTCCAAGATTTCTCCTGAGCTGGAATGCCCTACAACAAGAAATCAGGCTAATTTTCAACATACACAGGTTTAGGCACTCCCTAAAAACACAGCTTTTTAGGGTGGCCTATCACATCCCCTGATCTAACTCCTCTCCACATAGCCCATTTATCATTCATTTCCTGAACCTGATCCTCCACCGAACTCCAAGATGACTGGACCATTGTACAAAACAAGCACTTCTACCTTTTGTGTCACCCCTATCTCCTCATAGATTTTAAGCTCTTGCGAGCTCTTGTTGTAATTATTGACTTGTCTGTTCCTATGTTATTTATGACTGTTTGTACATGAATCCCTGAACTGTAAAGCACTGCAGAATATGTTGGCGTATATAAAGATTATTATTAATTTAAAAAAATAAAAATTGCTGACCATTTTCTCTTCTTTATCTGGTGGGTTTCTAAGCAAGAGACAGAGAGGACAATAGACAATGCACAGTGATCCACTGATCCTCATTAACCAGGGGAATCCAATGGCTTCTGCAATAGCGCCACCACACACAGGTCCTGAAATGACAGATTACATTTACTGTAGAACATATGAGTACAACATATACACCAGAGTACATATATACATTGGAGACTGCGTCCTATACACTGATATACAGACCAGAGAACAGTCCTATTATATAAATGATATATATACACCGGAGACTGTGCCCTATACACTGATATACAGACCGGAGAACAGTCCTATTATATACAGTGCTTTGCAAAACTATTCACCCCCTTGACTTTTTTCGTATTTTGGTGCCTCACAACCTGGTATTAACATGGATTGTTTGAGGATTTGCATCATTTAATTTACAGAACATGCTCACAACTTTGAAGATTTTTTTATTTTTATTGTGAAGCAAATAACAAATAGGACAAAATAACAGAAAAGGTCAATGTGCATAACTATTCACCCCCCTAAAGTCAATACTTTGTAGAGCCACCTTTTGCGGCAATCACAGCTCCAAGTCGCTATGAGCTTGCCACATCTTACCACTGAGATTTTTGTCCATTCCTCCTTGCAAAACTGATCCAGCTCCTTTAAGTTGGATGGTTTGCGTTTGTGAACAGCAATCTTTAAGTCTGACAACAGATTTTCTATTGGATTGAGATCTGGGCTTTGACTAGGCCATTCCAACACATTTACATGTTTCCCCTTAAACCACTCAAGTGTTTCTTTAGCAGTGTGTTTGGGGTCATTGTTCTGCTGGAAGGTGAACCTCTGTCCTAGCCTCAAATCACGTACAGAGTGGTACAGGTATTGCTCAAGAATATCCCTGTATTTAGCACCATCCATCTGTCCCTTAACTCTGACCAGTTTCCCAGTCCCGGCTGCTGAAAACATACCCACAGCATGATGCTGCTATCACCATGTTTCATTGTAGGGATGGTGTTCTTTGGGTGATGTGATGTGTTGGGTTTGCGCCAGACATAACGTTTTCTTTAATGGCCAAAAAGTTCAATTTCAGTCTCATCAGACCAGAGCACCTTCCTCCATACATTTTGGCAGTCTCCCACATGCCTTTTCACAAACCCACAACGTACCTTTTTGTTTTTAGCTGAAAGTAATGGCTATTTTTCTGGCCACTCTGCCATAAAGCCCAACTCTATGGAGCGTACGGCTTATTGTCGTCCTATGTACAGATATTCCAGTCTCTGATGTGTAACTCTGCAGCTCCTCCAGGGTTACCTTAGGTCTCTGTGCTGCCCTCTCGGATTAATGCCCTCCTTGCCCGGTCCGTGAGTTTTGGTGGGTGGCCGTCTCTTGGCAGGTTTGCTGTTGTGCCATGTTCTTTCCATTTGGTTATGATAGATTTGATGGTGCTCCTGAGGATAATCAAAGATTTGGATATTTTTTTTATAACCTAACCCTGACTTGTACTTCTCAACAACATTGTCCCTTACTTGTTTGGAGAGTTCCTTGGTCTTCATTGCTGTGTTTGGTTAGTGATGCCTCTTGCTTAGGTGTTGCTGCCTCTGGGGCCTTTCAAAAGAGGTGTGTGTATGTAATGACAGATCATGTGACACTTAGATTGCACACAGGTGGACATCATTTCACTAATTATGTGACTTCTGAAGGTATTTGGTTGCACCAGAGATTTTTTGGGGCTTCCTAACAAAGGGGGTGAATACATACACACATGCCAATTTTCATTTTTTTTTTATTTCTAAACAATAGTTAGTATTGTTAATAGTATTTATATATTTTCTCATTTCACTTCACCAACTTAGACTATTGTGTTATGATCCGTCACATAAAATTCGGATTAACAAAACATTGAACTTAAGGCTGTAATGTAACAAAATACGGAAAAAGTCAAGGGGTGTGAATATTTTTGCAAGGCACTGTAAATTATATATATACACAGGAGACTGTGCCCTATAGACTGATATACAGACCGAAGAACAGTCCTATTATATAAATAATATATATATACACCGGAGACTGCGTCCTATACACTGATATACAGACCAGAGAACAGTCCTATTATATAAATGATATATATATATATACACTGGCGACTACGTCCTATACACTGACATACAGACCAGAGAACGGCCCTATTATATAAATGATATATATACACTGGAGACTGCGTCCTATACACTGATATACAGACTAGAGAACAATCATATTATACAAATGATATATATACACACACCGGAGACTGCGACCTATACACTGATATATAGACCAGAGAACAGACCCGTAAAACGGCGGAGGAATTGCTTTTTTTTCCAATTCCACCCCATTTGGAATTTTTTTACTGCTTCCCACTACATTTTATGCCAATTTAATTAATTAATGGTGGCATTAGAAAGTACAACTTGCCCCGCACAAAATAAGTCCTCATACAGCTATGTGACCGGAAATATAAAAAAGTTATGATATATATACACTGGAGACTGCGTCCTATACACTGATATACAGACTAGAGAACAATCATATTATATAAATGATATATATACACACACCGGAGACTGCGTCCTATAAACTGATATATAGACCAGAGAACAGACCTATTATATAAATGATATATATACACTGGAGACTGTGTCCTATAAACTGATATACAGATCAGAGAACAGTCCTATTATATAAATGGTATATATACACCAGAGACTGCGTCCTATACACTGATGTACAGACAAGAGAACAGTCCTAGTATATAAATGATATATATACACACCAAAAACTGCATCCTATACACTAATATACAGACCAGAGAACAGTCCTATTATATAAATGATAGATATGTGTCGGAGACTGTGTCCTTGTCATGGTGGGGAGTGGGGGAATCCCCCCCACCGTGCGGTGTAAAAGGGGATCAGCCTGGCCAAAAGGAGTAATAAGGGAGCAGGTCACCTCCTACAGCGTCCCTAATCCTCTCCCTGACTCCTCACCGTAGGAGCGGAGCCCGATAGTAGGATGGCTCATACTCTAGATTCCTAGAGACCATGACTCGCCCTGGTAATCCCTCACCAAGTAGCCGGGAAGAGACGACCTGTTCATCCCAGTCATGGAGGAACAGGAGTCTCTATCTGAGGCCAGGCTGCAAGGAGAGGCGAACACATACAGCATATGGAGTTGGCAGGTAAGCAAAACCCATAACACACTTACCTGCCACAGACACACTGACTGGAACCCGTGCACAAGTGCTGCTGTCCACACCAACATTAAAGGACACAGCACAAACCACAACCACACAGGAACCCAGGACAACCATAGCTGCAATAAACGTGAGACAGGGGAATGTCTAGCAAACATGCTGAACACCAAACATCACCAGCCATGTAACACAACACAAGACATAAAACACCTTGAACATAACCCACGCAAACCCAAATATAAGAAGGGAAAAAGACACCATAATAACATCAATGACCACAAGGGTGGCCCTCACTGGACAGATAGTAAAAGCCAGGAACAGTGAACCACCAGCATACACCAAGGCTGGAGGAACACTGAGCTTCAGGCATCCAGCAGAGGCTAAATAGCCCAAGCAGCCACACCCACACACACATAAACCCAGTGTTCACAAAACACTAGGAAGGGAGGTAACCCTCCAACACCAGACAGAGTAAGGAAGCCACTTAAAGGGGAAGTGCACACACAAGCATACCAAAGCACACGTTACCACCGGCAACAGCATGCGTGGCAACCATGTCACGGCAATCACCCAGAAGGCCGAGACACTGCCACGGCATGCTCTCACAACAATTTGACGCAGGCAAGTGTGGCAACAGTGTCAAAGCGCAAACCAAAGGCCGTGACAGTCCTATACACTGATATACAGACCAGAGAACAGTCCTATTATATACATGATATATATACACTGGAGACTGTGTCCCATACACTGATAGACAGACCAGAGAACAGCCCTATTATATAAATGATATATATAAACTGAAGACTGTGTCCTATACACTTAATTATTGCCGATCGCAGTAATTAAATGCTTTAGATGCCGTGACCACGTAATGCACAAAAACCCGTAAGCTCGCGCTTTCGGGCTTCCTATTGATGCCCAGTGTGGTCAATTGGTGCGTCAGTACTTGCGCTGAACATTTTCAGCCTCGCTGATGAGGCTAAAAGTGTTCATGCTGCAATTCTTATGCTGGCCACCAGATGGCAGGCCAGGTTAAGAAATGATCAAAATTTAGTTTAAATTGCATTTTAAAAATCCCTGATAGACCAAAATAAAAAATAAAAAAACGTAATGTGAAGGCTCATATATATATCATCACAAAAAATAAAAAAAAAGTTAATATATAAAAAAATATAAAAAGTTTAAATAATCCCCCCTTTCCGTATAATTAAAAAATAAATACCTGAGTAACAATAAATATAAACATCATGGGTATCACTGCAACCGAATACTCCCATACTATTAAAGTAGAAAAAAAATCCAAAACGGCGAATGGCGTAACGGAAAAAAGGGTCAAAATAGCCGATTTGGCATTTTTTCATTGCTTCTCTTACCGAACAAAATGTAATAAAATGTGATCAAAAAGACATGCACACTCAAAAATGGTATCAATAAAAACTACAGATTGTTCCGCAAAAAATGAGCCCCAAAACACCTCAGTCGACATAAGTATAAAAAAGTTATATGAATATGATGATGTAAAAAATAAAAATAAAATCAAAGTTTACATTTATTTTTACACTATTTAGACATAAGAACCTATACATATGGGGTATCGTTGTAATTGTACTGATCCAGAGAATGAAGGGCATGGGTCAGTTTTGCTGGAAACAAAATGCTGTGGGAACAAAACCCGTAAAACGGCGGAGGAATAGCTTTTTTTTCCAATTCCACCCCATTTGGAATTTTTTTACTGCTTCCCACTACATTTTATGCCAATTTAATTAATTAATGGTGGCATCAGAAAGTACAACTTGTCCCACACAAAATAAGTCCTCATACAGCTATGTGACCGCAAATATAAAAAAGTTATGGCTCAAGGAATATAGGGAAGAAAAATTAAAACGCAAAAAGGGTTAAATACTGTCATAAGAAGTGTTTGGCGATAGTACAAACAGCGGACAGTAGAACATTGGAAATGGGCAATTTGGAGCGATGAAACGAAAGTCAATAGACTGGGCTCTGATAGGTGAAAATGAGTCTGGAAGAAACAAGGGAAAAGGGGGCTAATGGATTGAGATATTGAAGGAGCTGTCAAGTTCACTGTAGAAGGCCTGATGATATGGGGTTGTTTCACAGCCAAAGGCATTGGATACTTGACCAGGATTGATGCTGGTCTCAATGCTGAGCCATATGTCCAGAGTAAACAAAACAGGCTCCATTTATATAAGCAGTAATATAACACGAGTTTGTGAGTCGCGTGTTTGAGTTCCAGTGTGTGTTTGTGTAAGTGTGCAACTTTAGATTAAGTGACTTCAGATTCAGGGACTTCAGTGGGGGACTGCAGTAAATCAGTTTCTTATTACTGCATTATATTGTATTTTTCGCTTTCATTGTGTAATCCCCATTAGTATGTGTTCCTTAATTAACAGCGCAGTCCAGTGCACATCTTGTCTCATGTATGCAGTCCTGGAACAGCCTTTTGAGGGTGTATATCACTGTTCAAATTGTGAGCAAATTACCTGTTTGGAATCACAAAATGAGTATCTAAACAGGCTAGTTTCAACACTGAGAGGCGTTAACAATTTGGAAAAGAGTTTGCTGCTCACTGAGCAAGCACTCTATGGGGTAGTTGAGGGGGAGGGTGAAAGCGACGAGGCTGAGGAAAGTGAGGTAGCTAGCTGGGTAACAGTAAGAAAGCGGGTTAGAAGGAAGAGTGCAAGGGAGGCTAGCCCTGATCTGTCACATCCCAACAAGTTTGCACAGTTGGCAGATGAGGGGGATGTCGGTTCAGGGACAGCACTGCTGCAGCCGGACACTTCCTCTGCCAGTCAGGGGAATGTCAGCTCCAGTGAGCAGGGAACCAGAATAGCAGAGCAGGCCAGACAGGTACTGGTAGTGGGAGACTCCATTATTAGAGGAACAGATAGGGCGATCTGTCACAAAGACTGGGATCGTCGAACGATGTGTTGTCCTCCTGGCGCTAGAGTTTGACACATCGCGGATCGGGTTGACAGATTACTGGGAGGGGCTGGAGAAGACCCAGCGGTCATGGTCCATATCAGAACCAATGACAAAGTTAAAGGAAGGTGGAGAGTCCTTAAAAATGATTTTAGGGGTTTAGGTCAAAAGCTTAGGGCAAGGACCTCAAAGGTAGTGTTTTCCAAAATACTGCCTGTACCACGAGCCACACAAGAAAGGCAGCAGGAGATTAGGGAGGTTAACAAGTGGCTCAAGAACTAGTGTAGGAAGGAGGGGTTTGGGTTCCTGGAGAACTGGGCCGACTTCTCTGTCATCTACAGGCTCTATCGTAGTGATGGGCTGCACCTCAATGGGGAAGGGCAAGCTGTGTTGGGGGAAAGATGGCTAGAAAGTTGGAGGAGTGTTTAAACTAGGGACTGGGGGGGAGGAAAATTACGTTATAGGATGGGAAGATAGTGCAGACAGAGACCGGGGGCAAGGTAGTGGGACTGGGGGAGGAATGGAAGGAGGGACTAGAACAGTTGAAAAGGAAAGGTGTAGGGTAAAAAATATACATAAACCTCTTAATTGTATGTATACTAATGCCAGAAGCCTGACTAATAAAACTGGTGAACTGGAATTAGTGATGTGTGAGGAGGACTATGATATAGTTGGAATAACTGAGACATGGCTGGATAATAGCTATGACTGGGCAGTTAATGTACAAGGTTACAGACTGTTTAGAAAGGATCGTCAAAACCGGAGAGGGGTCTGCCTTTATGTAAAGTCCTGTCTAAAGCCCACAGTCCAAGTAGATATAAGTGGATATACATGGAGGCAAAAATAATAATAAATTAGTAATAGGAGTTTATTATAAACCACCTATTATACTAGAGCCCACAGAAAATCTACTACTAAACGAAATAGACAAGGCGGCAAATCATAATGAGGTGGTTATTATGGGGACTTCAACTACCCAGATATAGACTGGGAAACTGAAAGCTGTACATCTGATAAAGGAAACAGGTTCTTGGCAATAACCAAAGACAAGAGGTTCAGGACCCGACTAGAGGGACGGCCATACTGGACTTAGTATTAACCAATAGACCTGACAGAACAACAGACGTGCAGGTTGGGGGACACCTGGGAAATAGTGACCATAAAGTAATAACCTTACAATTATCCTTTCAACGAGCGTTTCTACAGGGAGGAACAAAAATGCAAAACTTCAAAAAAGCTAACTTTAGCAAACTAAGAGAGGCCATTGACCTAACTGACTGGGACAAAGTCCTCAAAGATAAAAAAAATACAGCCACAAAATGGGATATTTTTTAAAAAGCATCCTAAATTCTAGTTGTCAGAGGTATATAACTTACGGGAATAAATGGTTAAGGAACAAGAAGACCAATGTGAATAAATAGAACTGTAAAGAAGGCAATAAATGACAAAAAAAAAATCATTTAAATCACTAAAACAGGAGGGTGGCGAGGAAGCACTGAAAAACTATAAGGAAAAAAATAGAATATGTAAAAAAAAAATAAAAGCCGCATAACTAGAGACCGAGAGATTAATTGCCAAAAAGAGCAAAATTAACCCTAAATGTTCTTCAATTATATAAATAGTAAAAAGTATAAATCTGAAGGTTGGTTGATTGGATTGGCTCACCCTCTATTAGCATGGAATGGGTGCTCCCCCTAAAAAAGATATCCCCAATCTTTTAAGTGGTTTGATTATCTAAAATGAATGGATAAGAGGGGCACACCAACAACTAGAATCACATAGGAGACCAGCCAGTAAGTGAATAAGCTATTTATTAGCAACTAAATAAAATAAGGTGAGGATCCTCAAAAATCAATCATTAAAACATGCACATTAAAAGACATATAAAACCATGAGGTGGTGGTGTCGTTGGATACAACAATATCACTGATGGATATATTGGCTGATTGTAGCAGGTTTATATAGACGGTCTTTTTAGGAACAATTCAGATGCGCAAGTGTGATGCGCGATGTCTCTTTTGTTAATAAGGGTTCAGGCTAAGCCGATAATTGCAAGTACATGCAGAGTCTTTGTAGTATTAAATCTTCACAGCATATAACAAAGAATCTGCTGCTAGACTGTACTGTGTATGGACACACTACTCACAGTTTCGATGTAATGGAGCGGCCGATCACTCGTGCTTAGCGTGGCGTCCCACGTGGTACAGCACCGATGGTCTGATTTTGGATCTGCTTATTTAAACTGGTGAGTAGATCTCCAGGACAAAGCAAACAATAGGTTTAGGCGCTGGGGTCGAGTGGTCAGGACCCAAATGTTGTTCGGCGTTACTGTGTGTCTTTTGTCCAGACACAAGAAAT
Source organism: Bufo bufo (assembly GCF_905171765.1). Lineage (NCBI taxonomy): Eukaryota > Metazoa > Chordata > Amphibia > Anura > Bufonidae > Bufo > Bufo bufo. The sequence continues at coordinate 774,978,367 of NC_053389.1, read as the reverse complement.
CCTATGTTTCTTCCTATCCGCTGTGTGGAAGCGCTTCTGAAAATTCAAAGACGGTGCGCAGATGGTGGCCTGCGGTTTCTTTCTTTCCTCGAGACTGTGTACACCAGACGCGTTTCGGAGTTGGCAGTGACTCCTTCCTCAGTGGTCAAGTCTCGTCTGTTGTGTAGAGGTTTATATAGGGCTAAGTCCAGCCTCTCATTAAGGATTATTACATCGTCACAGGGAATGTCTGAAAATCCGGACACGGATTCCCTGATTATTTAACCTTCAATCATAGTAGTGTGTATATATAAAAGCTCTATTAAACATAGCAAGGTGTGCATAATAATAATAACATTTGTTAAAAACATACGAACTGGCTGGATAAATGATTATAAACTTCTTGTCTAGGAAAACATATTTTACATGTATAAAATCCCATATTGGTGGAGTGCGATTTTGTATGTAATGTGATTTGAAACAACATGGCAGTATGAATCTACCTACAAAATATATACTGCATGTTCATGTTGAATCCATTCATTATTTCCCTTAATACGGTTTTTAATAGAGTATAGTTATCTTGCTATGTCGGCATCTCTATCCAATGCGGTTATTATGCGTTTTATCTATATAGCTTCGGATTCCATACAAATACTTGAGATGCAAACATAGAAAAATAGTACACAATTATACGGCAGTAGCTTAAAAGTGATAGTAATAATAATAGTTGTTTATATAGATACCTAGTTTAAAAAATAAATAAATAAATATACATTAATAAAATTGCATATAAAAATAAACATATAAAAATATATAAAAAATAAAAATACATAAAAAATATTTGATAATTTTTTATAGATAAAATTGTATAAGATATATAAGTACAGTATGATTAAATATCAGCATAATAAAATTAATTAATTGTATAAATTTATAATAAATATTTCTGAGTTTTCTTTGCAGAGTGTGTCATGGTAATAAATAACATGGGTATACCCCATATAAATACATTTCTTTTGATAGGTACATATGTACAGATTTAATTTAGTTCATGACATAAATCTGCAAGAAAATAGGAGGCAAATTCATTTTACATTATGGTTTATCACCCGCATATTCTACAAAAAACCGAAAACCTCCATTTCCGCATTTAATCCTTGAGGGAGGATAGAATCAAACTCAAAAATTTTTCTCGATTCAATTCTGGACATTTTACTTATGTGATCTCCTCCTCTCCAGTGTATATTAACCTTCTCTAGGGCTGCAAAAGTCATTCCTTGTTGGTCTTGGTTGTGTGCCATCTTAAAATGGAGTGATAAAGTGTGTTTATCATATCCCTTTTTAATATTTGAAATGTGTTCAGCAATAAGTTTTTTTTAGGGTTCTTTTAGTTCTGCCCACGTGCTGCTTCTTACATGGGCATTGAATAATGTATATGACACTCTCCGTATTGCAGGTCAAAAAATCTCTGATTTTATGTATATGGGTATTACTAGTGGATTTAACCTCAATAGTTTTTTGGGGGAATGTGGTGGATTTACATCCCATACATGAGCCACATCTATAAAAACCAGTTAAACCCATCCATTTTTGGATTGATGGTTTTTTCACAGATTTATTAGAGATAGTGGGTGCTACCAGTAAGCCCAAATTGGGAGCCCTAGAAAAGGTGATTAGAGGTCTATTTGGTAAAATGTGCCCAATTGTTCTATCTTTGACAATATGATGCCAGTGTTTGTTGATTATATATCTAATCTTTTTATACTGGGAATTAAATGGCAATATTATTCTTACATTGTCATTTATCTCATTCTTTGGTATTTCCAATTTTTCTAAAAAGAATGTGTTCCGGTCTAATTTGCGTACTGTTTCCAGAGAAGATTCTAGAATTTGCTCTGGATACTTCTTTTGTAAGAATTGATCTCTCAAATTGATGGCTTCTTCCTCAAAGGTTTCTTGTTTTGAGCAATTTCTTTTAATCCTTCTGAATTGCCCAGAGGGAATATTTATAAGCCATTGTGGCAGGTGGCAGCTATCAAATCGTATACTGTATATAACTGTTTTTGGATGTCGGTTTTTGATAAGTACTGCATAATATTGTTTCTTTCTCTATATTTATTTGCAGGTCCAAGAACTCAACGGAGGAACTACTTGTGGTAGCCGTGAAGTGCAAGTTCAGTAAGTTATTGTTGATGTCTTCCAAGAAGAGGTCAAGAGATGCTTGATCTCCTCTCCATACAAACAGCACGTCATCTATATAGCGGTTCCAGAGCACCAGGTCTGTCCCCAGTTTCGGAACAATGATGTTTTGTTCCCACTGTGCCATAAAAAGATTGGCATAACTGGGGGCAAACCTGGTGCCCATGGCCGTACCCTGTACCTGTACGTAATATTCTGTATCAAAATAAAAATAATTATGATTTAAAATAAATCGGACTGCCTCCGCTATATACTCAATTTGCTGGATAGGTAATTGGCCATCTTGTATTAATTGTTCCTTCATGGCTTGAATTCCCTGATCGTGATGAATTATCGTATATAGGGACTGTACATCTAATGTCCCTATAATCCAGGTTGGATCCCATTTGATTTTTTTTTTCGTTTTTATTATTTGTGTCATATCCTTAGTATAAGATCTAGTTTTTTTCACTACAGGTTGTAGTAATCTGTCTACATATTGAGATAAATTCGCAGTAAGTGAATTTATACCCGAAATAATGGGTCGTCCTGTTGGTTCAGTATGGCTTTTATGTAATTTTGGGATGCAATAAAAGACCGGTAATCCTGGTTGGGTATTTAAAATATATTTGTGCTCCTCCTTTGTTAAAATTTACTATTCCCCAACTTTTGGATTTGAGCTCCCCAACAATTAACAATGGACATCTGGAATCACATGGAGCAAAAACGATTGTTAGTCGAATCTTATTTATTTGACAATACAAATGAAATTCATATGTCAATAGAAAATACAATGTCTGATACATTTAAAGAGCTGGAATTTTTTGCACAGAAGCAACTCAAACAACGTTGGGAAATCAGAATGCTAAATCAATATACAAAACAAGGAAAAATTCCCAAAGGGTTGCTTCTGTCTAAAATACCAGCTCAAGACTTATGTAGTGAAGAGTTTGAACGGGAGTGGGACTCCTTTCTGCGATCACAATCCATAGGATTAATGGAGATGATCGTAAAGAGGAGGACCCAGATGCTTGAACAAATCACACTACAAATTGAACAAATGAAAATTAGGATTGAGAAACTACCAAAAAATGATGAATTTATACACTTACAAGAGCGCTTATGTAAAAATTTGGATAAAATGGAACATGATATTATTACGAAAAAAACAAGGAAAATATACAATATACAACATTCCCCAAAGAAATCCAAAAATCAGCAAATAGAAGATAACCCCAACAATCAATCGAAAACGCAAGTCCCTTGTGAGATAAGGGATACACACGTAGAACAAAATTACACAATACCCACGACCAATAGGTTTGAAATTTTTAGCGATAACCATTTTTTAGATCATACCCCGCCCCACCACAGAGCACGTCCGAGATGACATTCACCTCAACCGCACCCAAAAACACAACCGAAATCCCCAATAAAACAACAACACCAGTACAATTTGAGATACCGACACAACAGTCAAGAACGGAACCACTACCCACAACATCACTATCAACCACAACAATGGGAACACAGGGAACCACATTATGCACAACATTACCAACACAGATCACACCCACACGAAGGAAGAAAAAATTACGCAGGGGAAAAAAACAGAAAAAATCACGACAGATAAATCAAATAGACACTGACACTTCTAACGCCATTGTAAATTTAAGCACTACAACCCTCACAAAACCACAAATCGATTTATTGAACAAAGGCCTTAAATTTGCGCCAACCATTCAGTTAAACAAATTTGATACCTACATAGGAGTGGAAAAATTCATACGAAAATTATGTTTAAAAAAATATCACATAAAAAATCCTATCAGTTTAGAAACAACTAAACCAGTCAAACAGACATATACCCATACAAAGTTAAAAACTAGATCTAGAAAGTATCCTAGACAAGAAATAAGTCATGAAATGGCTACTTTCAGACAATCAGTAGAGTGCGATATAAGGAAAATAAAAACGTTAAGAAATGAGAACAATAACAATTTATCTAGACAAGAAATCCAGGCAGTTAAGCAATTACAAAAGGATAATAGTATAGTAATACGCCCCGCTGATAAAGGCGGAGCTATTGTCATTTTAGAAGCAAATAAGTACAATGATGAATGTAAGAGACAATTATCAGACACCCAAACTTATAAGAAATTAAAATCAGACCCCACACAAGACTACTATGTAGAATTAACTGAGTTGTGTAATAAGGGTCTGGGACAAGAAATTTTAACAAAGGAGGAGCACAAATATATTTTAAATACCCAACAAAGATTACCGATCTTTTATTGCATCCCAAAATTACATAAAAGCCATACTGATCCACCAGGACGACCCATTATTTCGGGTATAAATTCACTTACTGCGAATTTATCTCAATATGTAGACAGATTACTACAACCTGTAGTGAAAAAAACTAGATCTTATACTAAGGATACGACACAAATAATAAAAACGATCGAAAAAATCAAATGGGATCCAACCTGGATTATAGGGACATTAGATGTACAGTCCCTATATACGATAATTCATCACGATCAGGGAATTCAAGCCATGAAGGAACAATTAATACAAGATGGCCAATTACCTATCCAGCAAATTGAGTATATAGCGGAGGCAGTCCGATTTATTTTAAATCATAATTATTTTTATTTTGATACAGAATATTACGTACAGGTACAGGGTACGGCCATGGGCACCAGGTTTGCCCCCAGTTATGCCAATCTTTTTATGGCACAGTGGGAACAAAACATCATTGTTCCGAAACTGGGGACAGACCTGGTGCTCTGAAACCGCTATATAGATGACGTGCTGTTTGTATGGAGAGGAGATCAAGCATCTCTTGACCTCTTCTTGGAAGACATCAACAATAACTTACTGAACTTGCACTTCACGGCTACCACAAGTAGTTCCTCCGTTGAGTTCTTGGACTTGCAAATAAATATAGAGAAAGAAACAATATTATGCAGTACTTATCAAAAACCGACATCCAAAAACAGTTATATACGATTTGATAGCTGCCACCTGCCACAATGGCTTATAAATATTCCCTCTGGGCAATTCAGAAGGATTAAAAGAAATTGCTCAAAACAAGAAACCTTTGAGGAAGAAGCCATCAATTTGAGAGATCAATTCTTACAAAAGAAGTATCCAGAGCAAATTCTAGAATCTTCTCTGGAAACAGTACGCAAATTAGACCGGAACACATTCTTTTTAGAAAAATTGGAAATACCAAAGAATGAGATAAATGACAATGTAAGAATAATATTGTCATTTAATTCCCAGTATAAAAAGATTAGATATATAATCAACAAACACTGGCATCATATTGTCAAAGATAGAACAATTGGGCACATTTTACCAAATAGACCTCTAATCACCTTTTCTAGGGCTCCCAATTTGGGCTTACTGGTAGCACCCACTATCTCTAATAAATCTGTGAAAAAACCATCAATCCAAAAATGGATGGGTTTAACTGGTTTTTATAGATGTGGCTCATGTATGGGATGTAAATCCACCACATTCCCCCAAAAAACTATTGAGGTTAAATCCACTAGTAATACCCATATACATAAAATCAGAGATTTTTTGACCTGCAATACGGAGAGTGTCATATACATTATTCAATGCCCATGTAAGAAGCAGTACGTGGGCAGAACTAAAAGAACCTTAAAAAAACGTATTGCTGAACACATTTCAAATATTAAAAAGGGATATGATAAACACACTTTATCACTCCATTTTAAGATGGCACACAACCAAGACCCACAAGGAATGACTTTTGCAGCCCTAGAGAAGGTTAATATACACTGGAGAGGAGGAGATCACATAAGTAAAATGTCCAGAATTGAATCGAGAAAAATTTTTGAGTTTGATTCTATCCTCCCTCAAGGATTAAATGCGGAAATGGAGGTTTTCGGTTTTTTGTAGAATATGCGGGTGATAAACCATAATGTAAAATGAATTTGCCTCCTATTTTCTTGCAGATTTATGTCATGAACTAAATTAAATTTGTACATATGTACCTATCAAAAGAAATGTATTTATATGGGGTATACCCATGTTATTTATTACCATGACACACTCTGCAAAGAAAACTCAGAAATATTTATTATAAATTTATACAATTAATTAATTTTATTATGCTGATATTTAATCATACTGTACTTATATATCTTATACAATTTTATCTATAAAAAATTATCAAATATTTTTAATGTATTTTTATTTTTTATATATTTTTATATGTTTATTTTTATATGCAATTTTATTAATGTATATTTATTTATTTATTATTTAAACTAGGTATCTATATAAACAACTATTATTATTACTATCACTTTTAAGCTACTGCCGTATAATTGTGTACTATTTTTCTATGTTTGCATCTCAAGTATTTGTATGGAATCCGAAGCTATATAGATAAAACGCATAATAACCGCATTGGATAGAGATGCCGACATAGCAAGATAACTATACTCTATTAAAAACCGTATTAAGGGAAATAATGAATGGATTCAACATGAACATGCGGTATATATTTTGTAGGTAGATTCATACTGCCATGTTGTTTCAAATCACATTACATACAAAATCGCACTCCACCAATATGGGATTTTATACATGTAAAATATGTTTTCCTAGACAAGAAGTTTATAATCATTTATCCAGCCAGTTCGTATGTTTTTAACAAATGTTATTATTATTATGCACACCTTGCTATGTTTAATAGAGCTTTTATATATACACACTACTATGATTGAAGGTTAAATAATCAGGGAATCCGTGTCCGGATTTTCAGACATTCCCTGTGACGATGTAATAATCCTTAATGAGAGGCTGGACTTAGCCCTATATAAACCTCTACACAACAGACGAGACTTGACCACTGAGGAAGGAGTCACTGCCAACTCCGAAACGCGTCTGGTGTACACAGTCTCGAGGAAAGAAAGAAACCGCAGGCCACCATCTGCGCACCGTTTTAGAATTTTCAGAAGCGCTTCCACACAGCGGATAGGAAGAAACATAGGATTTCTTGTGTCTGGACAAAAGACACACAGTAATGCCGAACAACATTTGGGTCCTGACCACTCGACCCCGGCACCTAAACCTATTGTTTGCTTTGTCCTGGAGATCTACTCACCAGTTTAAATAAGCGGATCCAAAATCAGACCATCGGTGCTGTACCACGTGGGACGCCACGCTAAGCACGAGTGATCGGCCGCTCCATTACATCGAAACTGTGAGTAGTGTGTCCATACACAGTACAGTCTAGCAGCAGATTCTTTGTTATATGCTGTGAAGATTTAATACTACAAAGACTCTGCATGTACTTGCAATTATCGGCTTAGCCTGAACCCTTATTAACAAAAGAGACATCGCGCATCACACTTGCGCATCTGAATTGTTCCTAAAAAGACCGTCTATATAAACCTGCTACAATCAGCCAATATATCCATCAGTGATATTGTTGTATCCAACGACACCACCACCTCATGGTTTTATATGTCTTTTAATGTGCATGTTTTAATGATTGATTTTTGAGGATCCTCACCTTATTTTATTTAGTTGCTAATAAATAGCTTATTCACTTACTGGCTGGTCTCCTATGTGATTCTAGTTGTTGGTGTGCCCCTCTTATCCATTCATTTTAGATAAATCTGAAGGTGTCGACCCTCTGCAGAAAAATGAGGGGGAAGTTGCAGAGAGCGACGAGGAGAAAGCACAGATATTAAATATTTTTTTTCTCCACTGTATTCACTGAGGAAAATAAACTGTCAGATAAAATGCAGAATGTAAAAGTAAACTCCCCATTAAAAGTGCCCTGTCTGACCCAGGAAGAAGTACAACAGTGACTTAAACAGAATAAAATAGACAAATCGCCAGGGCCAGATGGCATACACCCCCGTATCCTAAGAGAATTAAGTAATGTCATAGCCAGACCCTTATTTCAGATATTTACAGACTCTATACTGACAGTGAGTGTTCCACAGGATTGGCGCATAGCAAATGTGGTGCCAATATTCAAAAAGGGTGCAAAAACAGACCCCGGAAACTATAGGCCGGTAAGTTTAACATCTGTTGTGGGTAAACTGTTTGAAGGTTTTCTAAGAGATGCTATCTTGGAGGCTCTCAATGAAAACAAGCAAATAACATAATATCAGCATGGCTCAATGATAGAAAACAGAGGGTGGTTATTAATGGTACACACTCAGATTGGGTCACTGTCACTAGCGGAGTACCTCATGGGTCAGTATTGGGCCCTATTCTCTTTAATATATGTATTAATGATCTAGTAGGAGGCTTGCACAGTAAAATATAAATTTTTGCAGATGACACTAAACTGTGTAAAGTAATTAACACTGAAGAGGACAATATACTGCTACCGATGGATCTGGATAGATTAGAGGCTTGGGCAGAGAAGTGGCAGATGAGGTTTAACACTGACAAATGTAAGGTTATGCACATGGGAAGGAATAATGCAAATCACCCGTACATACTAAATGGTAAAACACTGGGTAAGGCTACATGCACACGAACGTTGTTTGTTTCTGTGTCCATTCCATTTTTTTTGCGGATAGGATGCGGACCCATTCATTTCAATGGGTCCGCAAAAAACGCAGACAGCACACCGTGTGCTGTCCGCATCAGTATGTCCGTTCCATTGCCCCGCAAAAAAAATTGTGCATGTCCTATTTTTTTCTAGTTTGCAGACAAGGATAGGCATTATTACAATGGATCCGCAAAAAAAAACAGATGCCATACGGAACGTCATCCTTTTTTTTTGCGGACCGCAAAACACATACGGTCGTGTGCATGTAGCCTAACACTGACATGGAACAGGACCTAGAAATTTTAATAAACAGCAAACTAAGCAGTAAAAACCAGTGTCAGGCAGCTGCTGCCAAGGCCAATAAGATAATGGGTTGTATCAAAAGGGGCATAGATGCCCGTGATGAGAACATAGTCCTACAACTTTACAAATCACTAGTCAGACCACACATGGAGTACAGTGTACAGTTCTGGGCTCTTGTGAACAAAGCAGACATAGCAGAGCTGGAGAGGGTTCAGAGGAGGGCAACTACAGTAATAACTGGAACGGGGCAACTACAGTACCCTGAAAGATTATCAAAATTAGGGTTATTCACTTTAGAAAAAAGACAACTGTGGGGAGATTTAATTGCTATGTATAAATATATCAGGGGTCAGTACAGAGATCTATCCCATCATCTATTTATCCCCAGGACTGTGACTGTGTCGAGGGGACACCCTCTGCGTCTGGAGGAAAGAAGGTTTGTACACAAGCAAAGAAAATTATTCTTTACAGTAAAAGCAGTGAGACTATGGAACTCTCTGCCTGAGGAGGTGGTAAAGGTGAGTACAATAAAAGAATTCAAGAGGGGCTTGGATGAATTTCTGCAGTGTAATAATATTACAGGATATAGCTACTAGAGAGGGGTCGTTGATCCAGGGAGTTATTCTGATTGCCTTATTGGAGTCGGGAAGGAATTTTTCCCTCCTTAAGTGGGGAAAATTGGCTTGTACCTTACATTTCCATTCCATTTTTTTTGCAGATAGGATGCGGACCCATTAATTTCAATGGGTCCGCAAAAAACACGGAAAGCACACCGGGTGCTATCCGCATCAGTGTGTCCGTTCCATTGCCCAGCAAAAAAAAATTGTGCATGTCCTATCTTTTTCTAATTTGCGGACAAGGGTAGGCATTATTACAATGGATCCGCAAAAAAAAACAGATGCCATACGGAACATCATCCACTTTTTTTTGCGGACCGCAAAACACATACGGTCGTGTGCATGTAGCCTAACACTGACATGGAAAAGGACCTAGGAATTTTAATAAACAGCAAACTAAGCAGTAAAAACCAGTGTCAGGCAGCTGCTGCCAAGGCCAATAAGATAATGGGTTGCATCAAAAGGGGCATAGATGTCCGTGATGAGAACATAGTCCTACCGCTTTACAAATCACTAGTCAGACCACACATGGAGTACTGTGTACAGTTCTGGACTCTTGTGAACAAGGCAGACATAGCAGAGCTGGAGAGGGTCCAGAGGAGGGCAACTAAAGTAATAACTGGAATGGGGCAACTACAGTACCCTGAAAGATTATCAAGATTAGAGTTATTCACTTTAGAAAAACGACAACTGTGGGGAGAACTAATTACTATGTATAAATATATCAGGGGACAGTACAGAGATCTCTTCCATCATCTATTTATCCCCAGGACTGTGACTGTGTCGAGGGGACACCCTCTGCGTCTGGAGGAAAGAAGGTTTGTACACAAATATAGAAAAGGATTCTTTACGGTAAGAGCAGTGAGACTATGGAACTCTCTACTCGAGGAGGTGGTGATGGGGAGTACAATAAAATAATTCAAGAGGGGCTTGGATGAATTTCTGCAGTGTAATAATATTACAGGCTATAGCTACTAGAGAGGGGTCGTTGGTCGTTGGGTTATTCTGAGTGCCTTATTGGAGTCGGGAAGGACTTTTTCCCTCCTTAAGTAAGGAAAATTGTCTTGTACCTTACAGGGTATTTTTGCCTTCCTCTGGATCAACTTGCAGGATAACAGGCTGAACTGGATAGACAAATGTATTTTTTTGGCCTTATATACTATGTTAATATGTGAGCATCTAACAAGACGAGTTGCTTCTTACGCTCAAGAACTATGGGTATGATAAAGGATGACATAGTGTTCCAGCAGGACAATGACCGGAAGCATACTTCAAAATTGGCGAATAAATGGTTCAATGACAATGAAGTAGAGGTGCTGGATTGGCCCCCACAGTCCCCAGAATTCAACCCAATTGAAAACATGTGGGTAGAGTTCAAGGAAAAACTATATTCGTACCCAAGTCTAGCAATATTGAATAGAGTTGAGCGAACACCTGGATGTTCGGGTTCGACGGGTTCGGCCGAACTTCACAAAAAAGTTCGAGTTCAGGACCCGAACTTAACCCCGAACCCCATTGAAGTAAATGGGGACCCGAACTTTTGAGCACTAAAATGGCTGTAAAAATGTCATGGAAAGGGGGCTAGAGGGCTGCAAAATGTGGTTAAGAGCATGGCAAGTGCTCTGCAAACAAATGTGGATAGGCAAATGACTTTAAATAACATAAAATATGTAAAAATGAAAATAATAATCTTGATCTAGGAGGACGAGGTCCATATGAAGTAGGAGGTTGAGGAGGCGGTTGATGTGGCGGTGTAGGTGGAAGTGGCGGTGGAGGAGGAGGAGGTAGCCTACACTGCTTTTTAGTTTTAAATTTATTTATATATTTTTTAAATTAGGGTACACCCCAAAACATTGGGAAATATAACCTGTGATAACCCCCTCCAGTCGTGCTAAACACACGTTCAGACAATACACTGGCTGCAGGGCAGGCCAGCACCTCCAAGGTGGAGTGCTGGCAACACAGGGACATTCCTTCAGTTCTATGAGGCAGTCTTCAAGAACCTGATCTTTTCTGACCAGGAAAGAGCAGGCCGGAGTACCTCGGGAACTGGAGGCACCTGGATCATCCCTGGCCAACACTTTCCAGGTGTGGTCCAACAAAACTGCCACCTTATCCCGTAGTTTCCAAAATGGGGTCACTTTTATGGAGTTTCTACTCTAGGGGTGCATCAGGGGGGCTTCAAATGGGACATGGTGTAAATAAACCAAATGTAAGCCTCCCAAAGTGACTTCAGACCTGAACTGGTCCCTAAAAATTGGGTTTTTGAAAATTTCAGAAAAATTTCAAGATTTGTTTCTAAAATTCTAAGGCTTGTAACTTCCCCAAAAACTAAAATGTCATTCCCAAAATGATCCAAACATGAAGTAGACATATGGGGAATGTAAAGTAATAACTATTTTTGTAGATATTACTATGTATTATAGAAGTAGATAAAATGAAATTTGCTAATTTTGCCCAAATTTTGGTAAATTTGGTATTTTTTTACAAATAAAAATGATTTTTTTTTTTTACTTCATTTTACCAGTGTCATGAAGTACAATATGCGACTAAAAAACTGTCTCAGAATGGCCTGGATAAGTCAAAGCGTTTTAATGTTATCACCACTTAAAGTGACACTGGTTAGATTTGCAAAAAATGGCCTGGTCCTTAAAGGGAGTCTGTCACCTCCATATGGCCATATACACTCACCTAAAGAATTATTAGGAACACCTGTTCTATATCTCATTAATGCAATTATCTTGTCAACCAATCACATGGCAGTTGCTTCAATGCATTTAGGGGGGTGGTCCTGGTCAAGACAATCTCCTGAACTCCAAACTGAATGTCAGAATGGGAAAGAAAGGTGATTTAAACAATTTTGAGCATGGCATGGTTGTTGGTGCCAGACGGGCCGGTCTGAGTATTTCACAATCTGCTCAGTTACTGGGATTTTCCCGCACAACCATTTCTAGGGTTTACAAAGAATGGTGTGAAAAGGGAAAAACATCCAGTATGCGGCAGTCCTGTGGGCAAAAATGCCTTGTGGATGCTAGAGGTCAGAGGAGAATGGGCCGACTGATTCAAGCTGATAGAAGAGCAACGTTGACTGAAATAACCACTCGTTACAACTGAGGTATGCAGCAAAGCATTTGTGAAGCCACAACATGCACAACCTTGAGGCGGATGGGCTACAACAGCAGAAGACCCCACCGGGTACCACTCATCTCCACTACAAATAGGAAAAAGAGGCTACAATTTGCACAAGCTCACCAAAATTGGACTGCTGAAGACTGGAAAAATGTTGCTTGGTCTGATGAGTCTCGATTTCTGTTGAGACATTCAAATGGTAGAGTCCGAATTTGGCGTAAACAGAATGAGAACATGTATCCATCATCTGATGGCGCCCTCCTATTCCCTTGCGTCATCCTAAGGTCCGGCCGAGATCCCGCGACTGTGCACTGCTTTGCCGGGCCAGAGCATGCGCACTGCGATGCCCATTGTGGGCATTGCATCGCTTTAACTACTGCGCATGCGCCGGCAAACGCCATATTGCCGCTGGTTTTGCAGCGTTCGCCGGAGCATGCGCAGTAGTTAAAGCGATGCTGTGCCAACAATGGGCATCGCAGTGCGCATGCTCCGGCCCGGCGATGCAGTGCACAGTCGCGGGATCTCGGCCGGACCTTAGAATGAAGCAAGGGAATAGGAGGGTGGGCATATTCTCTCCCTCACAGCAGCAGCATCCTCTCCCTACACTAAGCACAGCAGAGTGAATTGCAGCGCTACGTGACTCCAGCTTATATAGAGGCTGGGTCACATGCTGCACTGGCCAATCACAGCCTTGCCATTAGTAGGCATGGCTGTGATGGCTTCTAAGGACACAGAGTTAAACGCTTGTTGATTGGCTGCTCTGCAGCCTTACAATAAAGCGCCAAGAAATCGCTGAACACTGAACCCGAACTTGAACTTTTACTGAAATGTTCAGGTTCGGGTCTGGGGTCCAAAAATCCTAAAGTTTGGTACGAACCCGAACTTTACAGTTTGGGTTCGCTCAACCCTAGTATTGAATTAACAATGGGAACCTGCAGAAGAGACCTGGGGACAGATTTCAGTTGAGACATGCTTGCATCTGATAGAGAGTTTGCCCAGAAAAATTCAGGCAGTGTTGAAAGCCAAAGGTGAATTTACAAAATAATAAAAATTAAAACTCAGAATTTTAGGAGCAAAACAGTAACAATGCAGTTACATGACAAGAATCCGCATAACTAATCATATGCTAAATAGTTGCAAGTACAATTCATGTATGAGATAGCCAAGATGATGGTCTATAAAATGATAGTAGTCGCACGTTCGAAACTGTAGTGGATGGTGAGATATGTGGCCTGAAAATCAAAAGTTCAAAACATTGTTACCCTTTTGTTCATCAGTGTACGTATATATATATATTCAACGAATGAAGAGGCAGCACTTCCAGTTTTTGGTGATAGGGTGACGACCCCATACTTTATTCCCAGCAACGTTTCAGCCTTCTCAATGAGGCCTTTGTCAAGCTTATATGCTTCTACAGAATATACTCTCATTGATACATATGCAGCATAATATACACTCACCTAAAGAATTATTAAGAACACCAGACTAATACGGTGTTGGACCCCCTTTTGCCTTCAGAACTGCCTTAATTCTATGTGGCATTGATTCAACAAGGTGCTGATAGCATTCTTTAGAAATGTTGGCCCATATTGATAGGATAGCATCTTGCAGTTGATGGAGATTTGAGGGATGCACATCCAGGGCACGAAGCTCCCGTTCCACCACATCCCAAAGATGCTCTATTGGGTTGAGATCTGGTGACTGTGGGGGCCATTTTAGTACAGTGAACTCATTGTCATGTTCAAGAAACCAATTTGAAATGATTCGAGCTTTGTGACATGGTGCATTATCCTGCTGGAAGTAGCCATCAGAGGATGGATACATGTTCTCATTCTGTTTACGCCAAATTCGGACTCTACCATTTGAATGTCTCAACAGAAATCGAGACTCATTAGACCAGGCAACATTTTTCCAGTCTTCAACAGTCCAATTTTGGTGAGCTCGTGCAAATTGTAGCCTCTTTTTTTCTATTTGTAGTGGAGATGAGTGGTACCCGGTGGGGTCTTCTGCTGTTGTAGCCCATCCGCCTCAAGATTGTGCATGTTGTGGCTTCACAAATTCTTTGCTGCATACCTCAGTTGTAACGAGTGGTTATTTTAGTCAACGTTGCTCTTCTATCAGCTTGAATCAGTCGGCCCATTCTCCTCTGACCTCTAGCATCCACAAGGCATTTTTGCCCACAGGACTGCCGCATACTGGATGTTTTTCCCTTTTCACACCATTCTTTGTAAACCCTAGAAATGGTTGTGCGTGAAAATCCCAGTAACTGAGCAGATTGTGAAATACTCAGACCGGCCCGTCTGGCACCAACAACCATGCCACGCTCAAAATTGCTTAAATCACCTTTCTTTCCCATTCTGACATTCAGTTTGGAGTTCAGGAGATTGTCTTGACCAGGACCTCACCCCTAAATGCATTGAACCAACTGCCATGTGATTGGTTGACTAGATAATTGCATTAATGAGAAATAGAACAGGTGTTCCTAATAATTCTTTAGGTGAGTGTATATATATATATATATATATATATATATATAGTACAGACCAAAAGTTTGGACACACCTTCTCATTCAAAGAGTTTTCTTTATTTTCATGACTATGAAAATTGTAGGTTCACACTGAAGGCATCAAAACTATGAATTAACACATGTGGAATTATATACATAACAAACAAGTGTGAAACAACTGAAAATATGTCATATTCTAGGTTCTTCAAAGTAGCCACCTTTTACTTTGATTACTGCTTTGCACACTCTTGGCATTCCCTTGATGAGCTTCAAGAGGTAGTCCCCTGAAATGCTTTTCACTTCACAGGTGTGCCCTGTCAGGTTTAATAAGTGGGATTTCTTGCCTTATAAATGGGGTTGGGACCATCATTTGCGTTGAGGAGAAGTTAGGTGGCTACACAGCTGATAGTCCTACTGAATAGACTGTTAGAATTTGTATTATGGCAAGAAAAAAGCAGCTAAGTAAAGAAAAACGAGTGGCCATCATTACTTTAGGAAATGAAGGTCAGTCAGTCAGCTGAAAAATTGGGAAAACTTTGAAAGTAAGGGCTATTTGACCATGAAGGAGAGTGATGGGGTGCTGCGCCAGATGACCTGGCCTCCACAGTCACCGGACCTGAACCCAATCGAGATGGTTTGGGGTGAGCTGGACCGCAGAGTGAAGGCAAAAGGGCCAACAAGTGCTAAGCATCTCTGGGAACTCCTTCTAAACTGTTGGAAGACCATTTCAGGGGACTACCTCTTGAAGCTCATCAAGAGAATGCCAAGAGTGTGCAGAGCAGTAATCAAAGCAAAAGGTGGCTACTTTGAAGAACCTAGAATATGACATATTTTCAGTTGTTTCACACTTGCTTGTTATGTACAGTACAGACCAAAAGTTTGGACACACCTTCTCATTCAAAGAGTTTTCTTGATTTTCATGACTATGAAGGCATCAAAACTATGAATGAACACATGTGGAATTATATACATAACAAACAAGTGTGAAACAACTGAAAATATGTCATATTCTAGGTTCTTCAAAGTAGCCACCTTTTGCTTTGATTACTGCTTTGCACACTCTTGGCATTCTCTTGATGAGCTTCAAGAGGTAGTCCCCTGAAATGGTCTTCCAACAGTCTTGAATGAGTTCCCAGAGATGCTTAGCACTTGTTGGCCCTTTTGCCTTCACTCTGCGGTCCAGCTCACTCCAAACCATCTCGATTGGGTTCAGGTCCGGTGACTGTGGAGGCCAGGTCATCTGGCGCAGCACCCCATCACTCTCCTTCATGGTCAAATAGCCCTTACTTTCAAAGTTTTCCCAATTTTTCGGCTGACTGACTGACCTTCATTTCTTAAAGTAATGATGGCCACTCGTTTTTCTTTACTTAGCTGCTTTTTTCTTGCCATAATACCAATTCTAACAGTCTATTCAGTAGGACTATCAGCTGTGTATCCACCTGACTTCTCCTCAACGCAACTGATGGTCCCAACCCCATTTATAAGGCAAGAAATCCCACTTATTAAACCTGACAGGGCACACCTGTGAAGTGAAAACCATTTCAGGGGACTACCTCTTGAAGCTCATCAAGAGAATGCCAAGAGTGTGCAAAGCAGTAATCAAAGCAAAAGGTGGCTACTTTGAAGAACCTAGAATATGACATATTTTCAGTTGTTTCACACTTGTTTGTTATGTATATAATTCCACATGTGTTAATTCATAGTTTTGATGCCTTCAGTGTGAATCTCCAATTTTCATAGTCATGAAAATCAAGAAAACTCCTTGAATGAGAAGGTGTGTCCAAACTTTTGGTCTGTACTGTATATATCGGAGTATTATACGCCACCTAATAGACATTACATACGTAAAAATTAAGCAATGCTCAGAATCTTACCCAATGCATATCCCATGCATGTAGCAATGTCTGAAATGGCATATATCCCACCATACACAGATGTATGACGTAGATCTACCAGTTGTCCCATGATAGGCATGATTGATGCATCAATCATTCCAACAGCAATACCAGTGGCAATATTAGGACCAATAAGATCATATATATTGGAAGGTCGTGGAATCTAGATGGGAAAGGAGAGTGTAGATGCACAAGATACAGATTAGAAAATTAAAATTTGATTGTGATTTAATTTTATGAACATTTTTCTGCTCGTTGTCTGAACATGTACATTTGAGGCATCAGTAGATGGGCATCCAATACCCATAGAAACAACCAGGTTGACATTAGACAATGCAAAGCCAGTGCACTCATGAGGCAGAGGCCTTTCTACCATGCACTGAGCTATCTATACTGACCAATATGAGACTAACTCCTGTGATTATCATCCCTACAAGTGCACACAGCCACCTGAAAGAAAGAAGATGTTGGTTTAGTCTTGAGAGAATTCATGACATTGAACATGTACCAGTAGAATAGGAATAGACCAACCTCTTCATCTTGTATGACAGAAAGCCAAACAGGTTGGTACATAGGGCATACGCAACACCAGCAGGTAGGAAAACCAAACCTGTCAAAAGTAAACATGTGCAGGTGATAAATTACATGATAATTGTGTAGTGTTGGTTGTTACAGACACGTAGATACGAAATGTCATTTGTAATTTTGTAATTTTTCCATTGAAAAGCTTTTTTTTTCCAATAAAAAATGTGTATTTTTTATTTTGGAGATTTTCCTATTTAATAAAACTTTAACTTTCATAACAAGCAGGCTGTGCTAGAGTGGTATAGCCTGATAGGCATACACTCCAGGCAGGCTTGGACCTTCATTAGGCCCCAGGCTGCCATACCGGCATCCTGTAGCAGCCCTCTCCCTCTAAACTACTTAGGTGCCGCAGTCTCTATTGACCACAGTTTCTAAGGGGTTAAAAGGCCTTGATCGGTGCTTCTGCCAATCCGGACCCTTTGAGCAGGATCCCTGCTCTCATGTTAGAACCAAGACCCTTTCATGACTACATGGGAGACCCGTACAGCATGTGGTGTATTGGCAGTCACTAGCGGGTTAAAGGAAAATGGCATAAGAAACCAGTGTTCTGAATAGTAGACTAATGAATGAGAATATTAAAGGGACTGTGTCACGACATGATACCTTGGCCATATTCTTGCTAAAGCATATGGACATCTTAGAGGGGGCTCCCCATCTGGGGCACTGTGCAGGGAAATTCAAAGTAGATAAGTTGTGACCATTACCTATTGTGATTGGGGATCCAGTGTTCTTTATATGTATCATTGTAATTAGAGATGAGGGAATCGAAGCTGACGAAGTCAAATTTGTTCCGGATTTCAGGAAAAATTTGATTCTGAATCAATGCGAAATTCCTCTCGCTTCGTGGCAACGAATCGCAGTTTTTTCTAACATCGCGGCTACAATGGTGGCTACATGTGTGATGACAAGGAACTCAGGGAAGAGCGGAATGATCCATAATGCCATGCACACAGCCAATCAGCAGCTAGCCAGTGATGTCACAGCCCTATAAATACGGCAGCCATCTCAGATTCTGCCATTCACCATTGTACTTTGTTCAGGGACAGACGTTTATGCAGGTGCTAGGGAGAGTGAAAGAAAACCTCATTGTGAAAAAAAAAAGCGTTTTATGAGTGCATGATAAGGATAGGGAGGAATCATTTCACATCATCTAAGTGCAGGGACAGACGTTTCAAGCGCTAGGGAGAGTGATAAAGAAAACATTGTGAAAAACAAAGCGGTTTATTTATTTTTTCCCTCCTCCCCAATTGGCTGTCATCGCTACAGCTCTATCAAATGCAGCTATAATTACGATGATAATTGTGTCTTAACAGTCACACGTGCCGCTCACCGTTTCTTTTCCATATCCTCATAAATTTTAATTTGTCGAAGGTACTGGATCCATTCATTTAGCGAGGGTGGGGAGACAGACCCCCAGTATTTGATTAAGATAACTTTTGCCGCCATCAAACCCCTCATCCAGATCTGTCTGACCTGGACCGGAATTACCGTATCTGAAGCAAAATATCTCAACATTAGCGTCAACATCCCGGAGTTATATGTCGAAGAGGACTCCTTTTTTAGGGCTACAAAAACCTGTTCCCAGTACCATTTTAATTTGCTGCAGTTCCAAAGTAAATGGCCAAAATCCGCATTCACACATCCACATTTCGGACAGCAGCCATCTCGGCCTTTATTTTGAGGAAATTTCTCTTGGGTTTTTGGCGTATAGTACAATCGGTGCAAGATCTTAAATTGAATTAATCTGTGAGCATTAGAAATTGTGGCCTTTCTTACATTTCTATAAATACTGGTCCATTGTAGTGGGGGGCAATGCAACTCTTGCTCCCATTTACTTGGGCTTTTAAATACAGTTATGCTTGCCAATGCCATTTGAAGTTTACAGTATAAGCTCGCTATCTTAACCCTCTCATCTATCTGGGCATAACAATAATCAAAAAATAAATTCTCCCGTGGAAAAATATAACCTTTTTTGCTAGAAGCCTCATATACGTGTTTTAGACGTGCATACATAAACAAATCTAATGATGTACTATCAGTGAAACTAAATTCCAAAAAGGATTTAAAATGTCCTAAAGAAAAAAGATGGCTCACATTGACAACCCCCTTACGGAGCCAATAAATAAAATCAGTGATTTTGAAAAATACCACCAGATTCCTGTTCTCCCACAGAGGGGTGAAGGCAAAAGAGTAGAAGACTTTAAGAATCCTCTTGAGCTTATTCCAAACCCTCTGTAGGGTACAGGGTATCAATAGGGACTTCCTCAATCCCAAATAACCAGATTCCAAACATGTGAAAATATTCTCTATTGGTTTATCCATAACCTGAGTTATGAATCTGTGCACATAAATAATATCCTTGAAAAAAAGGAAGTGAGAGAGTCCTACAGAAAACATCATTGGGGAAAAAATACAATTTACAAGTGCAGGGAAAGATTATTTGGGGATCCAAATAACCATTATACAGCTCTGTCATTCCAGCAATTTGTTGTAGGGGTGCAGTGTTATGTTGAAAAGCCTTTAGTGACTTATATCTGTGGAAAAAGAGAAATATATACTCTGTTCACTTCTGCAGCATGTAAGAAGGTACCTGGAATGATCATGGCTGGAAGGTATGTGTCACCGAGTTTCCTGGCCTCGGTGAAGTAAGAGACAATATTTTATGTGTCAGCAGCAGCTATTGCTAATTGACACCGTGAGATTTAGCATGGCTGTCGTAGCTGATCCGGGACAGCTCTTACTGGGAGTAGTCAAAGTGCTAGGTGGGTGACTTGAGGTTTGAGCCGGGCTGGAGGAATCAGGCCCCTCTAAAGGCAAACAGGCCGCCTATGGACTTGATGAGGCTGAACTGCTAACAGGGTGTGAATTAACACCCAGGAGAAAAGGTGACTTTTATTGTTTATGGAATTTCCTTGTGTGTGAACAAACACCAAGCCACCTGCGTTTTGTGATACACCTTATCTGCATTTTGTTATACACCAGTGTGTGAATAAACACCGCTGTCTGATTCAAGAACTGTGTACTTTGCCTCTATACTGCATCCGCTAGTCCTAACTACCAGAGCGAATCCCCACAAGCTATATATGGTGAAAGCATTTAGTGCCCTATTATAGTACCGTACGAGAAAAATAGACGCTGTTCACATTTGGTGTTATTTGCACTAAAAGCGTTTCTTGTCATATTTCTAAAGAAAAAGAGAAAAATATACGCCGTTCACATTTGGTGTTATTTGCTCTAAAAACATCTATTGTCAGTTCAGTACAATATGAGAAAAATAGACACTGTTCACATTTGGTGTTATTTGCGCTATAAGCGTTTCTTGTCATATTTCTAGAGAAAAAGAGAAAAATACAAGCAGTTCACATTTGGTGCTATTTGCGCTAACAGCGTTTCATGTCATATTTCTAGAGAAAAAGAGAAAAATACATGCTGTCCACATTTGGAGTCATCTGTGCATGAATAATTTAGTGGCCTATTTCAGTACAATACGAGAAATATATACTCAGTTCACGTTTGCTGTTATTTGCAAAGAAATAATTTACTGGCCTATTTCAGTCCAAAAAGGGGTGTTTTAATTTCCGTTTCATTTGTTTAGTTCAGCTACACGCATGTTCTAGTATTTTAGGCAGAGAAGTGCCAGGACATGCACAGAGGAGTGGCAGAGGCATGAATGTTTCTGGCGCAAGCAGAGGTCACAGCAGAGTAAGGGGTCGTGGCAGCAGTAGTCGCAGCGAGAGGCCTGAGCTCCTGGTGTCATCTAGCGGACGTGTCTTGACGAGCAACCCAGCGGTTATTGATTGGTTAACTCGGTAATCCCAAGTGACATCAGACACACCCAGCCAACAGTCGGTGGGTTCATCAGACACAACCCTTAGTTGGTATGGCCCGGGAGCAGGCCCTGTGCCCTCACCTGTCCTCAACCTGCCTCTGTCCAGCTCAGCTTCACTCAGCGAGGAACAGCTACTAGTAGAGGACAGTCAGCAGCTACTGGCCAGCAAAGATCTAAGGAGACATCTGCCGCTTCCTCCGCCAGGCGAGCAAGTAGTGATAAGAAGAGTGGCACGGGAGCTTGTGCTGCGAGTGGTCAGGCTCCTGAATCAGAGGCAGTTGAGGACAAAAGTGATGTGCAGACACTAATCGATGATGATGAAGCCGTTCACACTTGGGAGCCAGGTGCAGAAGGGGCTTCATCATCATCAGGAGAAGAGGGTGTCAGCTTGCCCTTGAGGCAGCGGTGGAGCCATCAAGGTGGTAGAATGGCTAGGAGTCAGCAGGGTGGCAGCAGTGGGAGTTAGAGAGCCAAACGTGCCCGGGGTAGACCACCTGCTTCACAGCAGCCTACCTGCCTGGTAAGTAGTGGTGCAGGGGTTCACGGAGGCAGCGGCAGTAGCAATCAGTCAGTGCAGACTTTTGGGGGGAAAATCACCTACTCGGCAGTGTGGCATTTTTTTTCTTCAAAGCACCAGAAGAGGTGAACGTGGCCATATGTCGCATCTGTGGGCAGAAGGTGAAGCGTGGCCAGGGTGCCAATGTTGGCACTACGGCCCTGCGTCAACATATGCAGCGTCGCCATACAGTGGCCTGGGAGAACCGTGGCTCCGATGTAATAGTCCAGCCTGCTGCAGCACCTGCTACATCACCCAGTGGCACGCACCCAGTTTCAGCCAGTCAAGGCTCCACCACCTCAGCCCAAGGCTCCACTTTTCAGCGAGGACGAGCTACTAGAAGACAGTCAGCAGGTACTGGCCAGCCAAGATGTGGAGAAGACATCTGCCCCTCCCTTTGGTAGGCGGGCAAGTAGTGATGAGGAAAGTGGCGTGGGAGCTGGTGTTGCAAGCAGTCAGGCTCCTGAACCAGAGACGGTTGAGGAGAACATAAGTGAAGTGCAGACAGTACTCGATGATGATGATGTAGCTGATCGCACTTGGGAGCCAGGTGACAAAGGGGCTTCATCATCATTGGGAGAAGAGGGTGGCAGATTGCCCGTGAGCCAGCAAGTCGTTAGCAGGGTGGCAGCAGTGGGAGATCCGGAGCCAAACATGCCTGGGTTAGACCACCTGCTTCACAGGAGCCTACATGCCCAGGAAGTAGAGGTGCATGGGTTCACAGAGGCAGCGATGGTAGCAGTCAATCAGTGCGTAGTGTTGGGGGTAAATTCACCTACTCGGCGGTGTGGCAGTTTATTGTTAAGCCGCTGGAGGAGGTGAACATGGCCATATGTAGAATCTGTGGGCAGAAGGTGAAGCGTGGCCAGGGTGCCAATGTTGGCACCATGGTCCTGCATCAACATATGCAGCGTCACAATAAAGTGGCCTGGGAGAACCATGGCTCCCATGTGGTGGTCCAGCCTGCCGCAGCAACCGCTGCATCACCCAGTGGCACACACCCGGTTTCAGGCAGTCAAGGCTCCACCACCTCAGCCCAAGGGAGCTGTCAGTCCTTCCCATCATCTGCTGGTCCTGTTGCTCCTACTCCTCGTCAGTCATTCCGCCGATCACCGAAGCAATTGCCAAGAGACAACAGTATGCGTGCACGCATCCAATGGCGCAGAAGCTGAATGTGCGTGTCCTGTCCAAGTTGCTGGTGCTTCAGTCCCTCCCTTTCCAAGTGGTGGACTCTGCACCTTTCAGAGAACTGATGAGTTGTGCCGAGCCAAGGTGGAGAGTCCAAAGCCGTCATTTGTTTGCAAAAAAGGCAGTACCAGCCCTGCACACACATGTAGAACAGAAGGTGGCCAGTCCTTGAGCCTGTCGGTGTCTGCCAAAGTGCATGGCAGCGCAGACATGTGGAGCTGTAACTACGGTCAAGGACAATACATGTCCTTTACGGCCCACTGGGTGAATGTGGTTCCTGCACAGCCACACCAGCAACTTGGACAGGTCACGCCGCTTCCTCCTCCACGTTGTCATGCCATTGGTCGTGCGACAATGTCCACTTCTGCCTCCTCATCCTCCACCATGTACTCAGCCTCCACTGCAGGGACAAGTCACAGTGCCCCTCCAGCATACCACATTTGCAGGGCTTGGCGATGTCATGCTGTTCTGCACCTGGTTTGTCTTGGCGAATGGAGTCACACAAGGGAGGAACTGCTCTGTGTGATGCATCAAGAAATCGAATCCTGACTTTCTCCCCGACAACTCAAAATTAGAACTATGGTGACCGACCATGGTGAGAACATTGTGTCGGCGCTGCGTCAAGGAAGGCTGAGCCATGCGCCCTGCATGGCACACATGTTCAATATGGTTGTCCAGCGGTTCCTGAAGTCTTCCACCCATCTGCAAGACATCCTAAAAATGGCCAGGAAACTTTGCATGCACTTCAGCCACTCGTATACCGCAAAGCAAACCCTCCTTGAGTTGCAACTCTGCGCTCACATTCCACTGCCATGGCTGCTGGGGAGGGGTGGGGTGGCAGGTCAGGACCAGCTCCATCAGCAGCAGCCTGAGTCTAGAGTCGCTGATGAGTAGCTTTCTTCAACCACATAGTGAAGAAACTACTCACCAGCAGCAGCAGGTAGACCTAGAGCAGCACCTAAACCAGCAGGTGGTGGCATACTTGGACAGCACCCTGCCATCCCACATTGAAGATCCACTGGACTACTGGGTAGCCAAACTGGATTTGTGGCCACAACTAGCAGAGTTTGCCCTGGAAAAGCTGTCCTGCCCGGCCACTGGTGTGGCATCAGAGCGGGTGTTTAGTGCGGCAGGGGCCATAGTTTCCCCAAGGAGAACTGCCTGTCCACCCAAAATGTAGAGAGACTAACCTTTGTCAAGATGAATCAGGCGTGGATCAGCCAGGATTTCAAACCACCAATTCCAAATGCATCAGACTAGATCATCCATGGTGCTACACCAACACTTTGATACAATAGACCAGTTTCTTCTGACTACCTGCCTCAGCTACTACTTTAATGCTGCAACCCGGCTGATGCCACACATCTGATGCCAAGTGCTCCTAATTTCACCCACCTTCGTCAGTGGGTACTGGTATTGCCACCCACCGCCCACTCTGTTACCGGGTCACTTTCTGGTCTCCTGATACAGCTGC
Organism: Bufo bufo; assembly: GCF_905171765.1. Classification (NCBI taxonomy): domain Eukaryota; kingdom Metazoa; phylum Chordata; class Amphibia; order Anura; family Bufonidae; genus Bufo; species Bufo bufo. Next base: position 774,953,566 of record NC_053389.1, on the reverse strand, counting down.
TGCTGCCATCTCCAAACTATGTCACCTTGCCACTCTGTGGTCTCCTCCTGCTGCTACCATCTCTACACTATGTCACCTTGACACTCTGTGGTCTCCTCCTGCTGCTGCCATCTACACACTATGTCAACTTGCCATTCTGTGGTCTCTTCATGCTGCTGCTGCTACTGCCATCTCCACACTATGTCTCCTTGCCACTCTGTGGGATCCTGCTGCTGCTGCTCCCATCTCGACAGTATGTCACCTTGCCACTCTGTGTTATCTTGCTGCTGCTGCCATCTCCACACTATGTCATCTTGCCACTCGGTGGCCTCATCATACTGCTGCTATCTACAGAATCTGTAATTGTGCCACTCATTGGCCTTCTCATGATGCTGCTGCTGCATCCGCCGCCTCCAGACTCGGTCATTTCTCCTGATGTTGCCACTAGTGATGAGCGAGCCCCAAAGTATTCGGGTGTTCAGCCCAAACACATTGCTATATTCATGTGCTTGACTGAGCACCCGAGTATAATGGAAGTCAATGGGGGACAACCAGGCACCCTCTTGCTCGGAAGAGAAGAGGGTATCTGGTTCAGAAAAAAAGGTTAGAAATTGATGGAAACCACATCAAAATGGTTTGGAAACAGCATTAATAGGATAGCTGAATGTATCTTAGATTCCTATTATGTACAACATACAATAAACAACCACACAAAGGTTGTATGCCAAAAGCCAGGTATGTGCAAGCCATCAATCTATGAGACAGATGACAGGTTTAGTCAGCATACCTTACAATGGCAGCTTTGCACACTATGAGATATTCCAAATCTGACTGAGAATAAGTAAACCTCAAACTTATTTAGCATCTGTTGGATGGCTTGGGTGGACCTGCACACTTAGATCAATATCATTAGGGCGACAAAAACTTTTCCGATTGTCCTAACACAGGCATGCTCAACCTGTGGCCCTCCAGCTGTTGCAAAACTAAAACTCCCATCATTCTCTGACACCCTACAGCTATCATCCTACAGAAGGGCATCGTGGGAGTTGAAGTTTTACAACAGCTGGAGGGCCGCAGGTTGAGCATCCTTGTCCTAACATAATATTCAAAAACCTTTCTATACAGTTTTGTCATGTAAAAACTCATTTGCATAAACATGGGCATATAGGAAAGACATGCAAATTAGCAGAATCTGCCTTGTTTTTCAGCTGTCATAAGACTATGAAAACCAATAGATAGCGATATTGAGTTATGAATAGCGCCCTCTATTGGTTTCACAGTCTTATGACAAGACAAATATTCTTGTCAGAAGACTATGAAACCAATAGAGGGCGATGTTCATAACTCAATAGCGCCCTCTATTGGTTTCATAGTCTTCTGACAAGAATATTAGACTGAGTCTTATGACAAGCTTATTAGTGTAGCCTTTTGCATGGAAAATTCGCGATTAGAATATTCGCGATCTACACTAAGATGATATCTGACACTGGGAAAGCTGGGTAATAACTCAGTAATAAAATCTGACACTGGTAAAGCTGGATTATAACTCGCGATCTACACTGAGTTATTGCCCAGCTTTTCCAGAGTCAGATATTATCACTGACTTACTACATAATTATTACATAATATTCGCTATATTGCTATATATTCGTTTTTTAGAATATTCGTAATATTCTACAAAACAAATATATAGCAATATAGCAAATATTTGTCTCGTCATAAGACTGTGAAACCAATAGATGGTGCTATTCATAACTCAATAGCGCCATCTATTGGTTTTCAGAGTCTTATGACAGCTGAAAAACAAGGCAGATTTGCCCATTTGCATGTCTTTCCCATATGCCCATGTTTATGCAAATTAGTTTTTACATGACAAAACTGTATAGAAAGGTTATTGAATATTATGTTAGGACAATCGGAAAACCCTTTGTCGCCCTAATGATATTGATCTAGGTGTGCAGGTCCACCCAAGCCATCCAACAGATGCAAAATAACTTGGAGGTTTATTGGTTTGGTTCTAAGTCAGATGAGAGCTGGTTTAGAATGCCTCATAGTGCACAAGGCTGCCATTGTAAGGTATTTTGGCTGTTTTCTGTCTCATGGATAGGTTGATGGCTTGTACATACCTGGCTTTTGTCATATAGTCTTTGTGTGGTTGTACATAATAGGAGTCTAAGAAGCATCCAGCTATGCTCTTAATGCTGTCGTCAAACCTTTTTGATGAGGTTTTGATTAATTTCTAACTTTTTTTTTTATGAACCAGACACTCTCTTCTCTTCTGAGCAGGGGGTGCCTGTAGTACTTCCATTGTATTAAATTGTGTTCAAGCACCTGAAGTATTCAGCTGCGCACTCAGATCTGCCGAGCATAGCAATGCTCGAGCCAAACAGCAGTTTGGCTGAGCATGCTTGCTCATCACTAGCAGCCACCTCCAGACTCGGTCATTGTGCCACTCGGTGGCCTCCTCCTTCTGCTTTCACCTCCAGACCCTGTCATTGGGCCACTCTGTGGTCTCCTCATGCTGCTTACACCTCACCACTATTTCATAGGTCCACTCTGTGGACTTCTCATGCTGTTCCCACCCTCCCCACTTTATGACTGGGCCACTATTTTGGCTTTCAGCCTGGCTGACATCATCATTTATTTGACTTTCCTTCTGATCTGTCAGAAGGAAGGAAAACTGAGACGCACAACGGATCCTGTCTGTGTAGCAGCTGTAAGGCCTGTATGGTCCCATCAGAATTGGGTTATGATTTGGTAGCCAAAGTTGTGGGTACAAAACACAGAAGACATGCAAATATTCGTTTCACGTGTCATCTCGGATTTAGATCCACTCCTGTTTTTTTTTTGGCATTAGCAATACTGATGCATTATTGAGCAAATGCTGACCAAGTGAAGGCGTATGCTCGACAGACAGGATCAGTTTTTTTTGTGGGTTATTGTTCTGACGGATCAGAGGAAGGGATTATTAATCAGTGACGTCAACACAAAATTACGCCCCTTCCCAGTGTCCTGTGCGGGTTATAGCTTCTGTATTGCTCTGTGGAAAGGTGGATTTGCTGTTTCTGCTCTGCTACAAGATAAGTTGGTTTTGGTTTCCTTTTTGTGTTCTGTCTAGGCTGTTAGCGAGACACCTGCCTCCTCCAGGACCTGAGGAAGCAGGCTGCCTCTTTCCCCCTTTCCACCATCTCAGGGACTTTAGGGAATCTTCAGCCTTAGGCATGGGGGCACGTTGATTCCCAGCTTTAGGGTCTTAACGTGGGCACAGAAGTCTAGGGAGAGCTGGTAGGGAATTGTCAGGAGGTGACCTTTATCCCCAGCTTCTGGCCTATATGCTTGTTTTGAGGTTTTCTGTCTGTTTATTGTATCTTGTATCCTACCCACTGTGACATTATAACCCGGCAATACCTAGACTGCCATTTCTCAGCGGCTTTGAGATGGAGTCAATTGATGCGTTAGTTGATCGCATGCAGGGATTATCCCTAGAGTTTGCTGATCTGCGTAATTCTGTCGCACGGTGTCAGAATGCTCTGGCATCAGGTGCTATAGGAGGAAGTCAAATTTATGGGGAGCCTAGAGTCGCTCTCCCTGATAGATTTTCAGGGGGTGTGGATGACTTTATCCGCTTTAGAGAATCATGCAAGCTGTATTTTCAGCTAAGACCGTCTTCATCTGGTGATGAGAGTCAGAGAGTAGGGATAATCATATCCCTGCTTAAATGGGAAGCGCAGTCCTGGGCCTTTTCTCTACCGACCGGTTCTCTGGCCCTCCGGTTGGTGGATTAATTTCTTAAAGCCTTGGGATTAATTTATGATGATCCATATCGGGTCTCGATGGCGGAATCTAAGTTGCGCAATTTATTACAAGGTGAACAAAATGCTGAGGCGTACTGCATTGAGTTTAGGAGATGTGCTACGGAGTCTGAATGGAATGACCCCGCGCTATGTAGTCAGTTTTGTCAGGGGTTGTCTGAGAGATTGAAAGATGCCCTCGCTTTTCATGAGTATCCAGAGACGTTGGAGAATGCTATGTCTTTAGCAGTACGGTTAGATAGACGCATTAGAGAGAGGTGTAAGGTTCCTTCCGCGCGAGGGATACCTTCTGGGAGTGGTTTCGTCTCACCGATTCCCCAGGGTAATATGACATGTAATTCTGGGGTAGGGGAGGAACCTATGCAGCTGGGTCAGGTGTCTTTCCGTTCTGGTAATCGGAACTTTAGGAGGTTGCATAAGCTATGTTATTACTGTGGAGAAAGTAGTCATTTTGTTTATGCTTGTCCTTTTGTTAAACCGCAAGTTGATGATAAAGAACCACAAAGAGGTTTACATAAAGAAAAAAAAAAACATCCCTGACTCTTGGTAGTGTGAATGGGGTGTCGGAGCAAGCAGGTATGCAATCTCCCTGCAATACTCGTTCTCTCCTTCCAGCTATGGTAGCGCTAGACTCAGGAAAATAAAATTTTGAAGTATTCATTGACTGTGGTGCTGGGATAAACCTTATAGATTTTCTTTTTCTTCAAAATCTGGGCTTAAGTACTTGCACTTTAGAAAGAGAGATTCCGGTGTTTGCAATTGATTCTTCCTCTCTTTCTCAAAGGAGTCTCTCTCATATTGCTCATAGTATTCAGTTAAGGGTGGGTGATTCACATGTTGAGATCATTTATTGTTTTGTCATGAAGGACTTGCCTGCTCCTATGGTCTTAGGTTTACCGTAGTTGATAAAACATAACCCTATTATAGATTGGCAGGCAAGGCAGATCATTGGTTGGAGTGAATTTTGTTCAGACAATTGTCTTAGTGCATCTATCTCAGGGGTGTCTACTACGGTTCTACCTCAGTATCTCTCAGATTTTGCGGATGTCTTTTCGGAGGGTGGGGCTCAGGAGTTGCCTCCTCATCGTGAATATGATTGTCCGGTTAATCTCATGTTAGTCTCGGCTATACAATCTTTCTCAACCCGAAAGAGAGGTCATGCGGAAGTTTATTGCCGAGAGTTTGGCAAAGGGTCATATTAGGCCATCTAAGTCTCCGGTCGCAGTTGGTTTATTCTTTGTAAAGAAAAAGGATGGTTCGCTTAGACCTTGTTTGGATTTCCGGGAATTGAACCTCATTACGGTCCTTTATCCGTATCCCCTTCCTTTGATTTCTGACCTTTTTGATCAAATTGTTGGAGCCAAAGTGTTCTCCAAGTTAGATTTAAGAGGGACCTACAATCTGATCAGAATGAAGGAGGGGGATGAGTGGAAAACGGCCTTCAACACGCACGATGGTCATTTTGAAAATCTGGTTATGCCTTCTGGGTTAACTGACGCGCCAGCGGTGTTTCAGCGATTTGTCAATGACATTTTCCATCATTTGGTGGGAAGGTTCATTGTAATTTATTTGGATGACATACTAATTTACTCTCCTGATCTCAAGACCCATCAACTTCACGTGAGACAGGTTTTGTTGATCCTTCGGGAGCAAAAAATTGTATGCTAAATGTGAGAAATGTGTGCTTTCTGTTCAGGAGCTTCCATTTCTGGGATATCTTCTTTCTGACTCTAGTTTTCATATGGACCCCGAAAAGGTCCAGGCGGTTCTGGAATGGAAATAGTTAGAAAGGCTGAGCACTCACCACCTGGACCACACAGAGAAACGTACAAATGTGGGCAGTGGTAACAATTAAATAATTTATTATTACACAAGATGCAGATATGACAACTTAAAATATACAATCATTAAAAAACAATAATATTAAAATCTAACTAATATATATCTTTGACTCCAATATATCTAAAATAGTGGCTGAGGTGATAAAACCATCATTCAAAAATATATCATAGTGTAAACTATTGAATAAGAATGATGTTGTTATCTTCTATGGCATATAATGTTACCCTTTCGATTAAATAGTATTGATAAGTTAATATTGAAAAGTTCGATAAACTTTCGCCGATTAAAGTGCCAAGTGAATATTTGGAATGACTATCTAAACGAAAGTCACATTTATTGGTCTCAGTTCAATATTATAGAAAGTTCGGCATATATTCGCTGACTGAGATGCTGTCTTTAAAAGAAAGAATCTCTGAGCATTTTACCAAGATTAGAAGTGGATCAGACAAACATACGGTTTCGAGACATTTTAAATTGTATCACAATCAGGATCCAAATTGTCTTTCCTTTGCTGCCATTGAAAGGGTGAAATCTCATTGGAGAGGCGGCAATTTTATTAAGCAAATGTCCCATGTCGAATCAAGATTTATTTTTGATTTTAAATCAATAATACCTATGGGCTTGAATGCCGAATTCGAGCTTTTCAGCTTCCTTTGAGTTGGATGTTGGGGTCGGAGCCCCCCACCCGACGATGGCCCAGAGGTGGTTGGTTTTACCCACTCTGGTCTCCTTGGGTGGAGGGCCCCCACTCATTTTCCTCCTCGCTAATGAAGTCATAATTGGACACAAATTTTATTAGCCACTTTACACTAGATTTTAACATTGAATATTTATACATGTTTTATAATGTATGTTTTTAATGCTTCATAACAAATAATAAATTCATTTTAATTGTTGTATATAAAAGTTATATTTTACATTTATATTACTTAGGATTATATTATAGAAATATATAAGGTGAATATAGATGTTAAACAGGGCTGTATAGGTATTGTTTTTGAAATATGATGTGCACCCACTGAAATAAGATGTAGTACAGTATTTTGAAATCTTTAACATGTAATTTATATACTTTCTATCTATGGCAGTGGGGAACAACAAAACGCATTTTTAGAAAAACCGCACCTATGGGAGAAAATCGCATCAATATCGCATACGACAATTCTTGCAGATTAATGATAAAATTCAATAGTGATGAGCGGTAGGTGCCATATTCATTTTCGACGAAATTCGATAGAATATTCGTTTCATATTCGTCGAAATCGAATATTCGTCATTATTCTAGTTATCGCGATTATTATGCGATTTAAATAATCGCGTATTGCGATTTTAACTTAAGGCTACTTTCCTATTGGTTTGATATCTAGAATTAGCGAATATGACAAATGTATTCGTCATATTCCTCAAAGCAAAGATAACGAAGTATTCTACATCTTCGTTTTAGCTACCTATTCGTCAACTTCGCTAATTCTAGCAATCAAATAGGAAAGTTGACTATAGAGACAGCTAAGTTTAATTCGCTATGAGATTATATTACTTTGCTTTTTAAAAAAAAAAAAATAATAGTTAAATACTTGATTATTATAATGATTCTATTTATAAAAAAAAAAAAGCAAAGTAATATAATCGCATAGCGAATTAAACACAGCTGTCTCTATAGTCAACCTTCCTATTTGATTGCTAGAATTAGCGAAGTTGACGAATAGGTAGCTAAAACGAAGATGTAGAATACTTCGTTATCTTCATTTTGAGGAATATAACGAATGCATTTGTCATATTCGCTAATTCTACCAAGCCAACCATAGTAAACCAGGTCCAAGTTGAAATAGCAATTCGATTAATTCAAGTTAGGCTACTTTCACACTTGCGTTCGGGCTCCGCTTGTGAGCTCCGTTTGAAGGGGCTCACAAGTGGCCCGAACGCATCCGTACGGCCCCAATGCATTCTGAGTGGATGCGGATCCGCTCAGAATGCATCAGTCTGGCAGCGTTCAGCCTCTGCTCCGCTCAGCAAGCGGACACTTGAACGCTGCTTGCAGCGTTCAGGTGTCCGCCTGGCCGTGCGGAGGCAAGCGGATCCGTCCAGACTTACAATGTAAGTCAATGGGGACGGATCCATTTGAAGTTGACACAGTATGGCTCAATTTTTAAACGGATCCATCCCCCATTGACTTTCAATGTAAAGTCTGGACGGATCCGTCTGAACTACTTTCACACTTAGAATTTTTTTTAAACTATAATGCAGACGGATCCGTTCTGAACGGATCCAAACGTCTGCATTATAGGAGCGGATCCGTCTGTGCAGACATCAGACGGACCCGCTCTGAACGCAAGTGTGAAAGTAGCCTTATAATAATCGAATTGCTATTTCAACTTAGCACTGCTATATTCCATATTCGTTAATTCTAGCCTAATATGGAATATAGCAGTGCTAAGTTGAAATCGCAATTCGATTATTATAACTTGAATTAATCGAATTGCTATTTCAACTTGGACCTGGTTTACTATGGTTGGCTTGGTAGAATTAGCGAATATGACGAATGTATTCATCATATTCCTCAAAACGAAGATAACGAAGTATTCTACATCTTCGTTTTAGCTACCTAATCGTCAACTTCGCTAATTCTAGCAATCAAATAGGAAGGTTAACTATAGAGACAGCTGTGTTTAATTCGCTATGCGATTATATTACTTTGCTTTTTTTATTTTTATTAATAGAATCATTATAATAATCAAGTATTTAACTATTAATTTTTTTTTTAAAAAGCTAAGTAATATAATCGCATAGCGAATTAAACTTAGCTGTCTCTATAGTCAACTTTCCTATTTGATTGCTAGAATTAGCGAAGTTGACGAATATGGAGCTAAAATGAAAATGGAGAATACTTTGTTATCTTTGTTTTGAGGAATATGATGAATACATTCGTCATATTCGCTAATTCCAGCAAGCCAACCATAGTAAACCAGGTCCAAGTTGAAATAGCAATTCGATTAATTCAAGTTATAATAATCGAATTGCGATTTCAACTTAGCACTGCTATATTCCATATTAGGCTAGAATTAACAAATATGGAATATAGCAGTGCTAAATTGAAATCGAAATTCGATTATTATAACTTGAATTAATCGAATTGCGATTTCAACGTAATTCTCAAATCCGACAGTACATTCTAGTATGGAGACGTTCCCATGGTGATTGGGAAGCTCCATGAGCACGGAAGTCGTCAGAAGCAGCAACGGGCACTGACTGGAGCAGCCAGGAAGCCAGGAATCCTAAGGACAGGTAAGAACTACTTTTGGGAAGTGGGAAAGAAAAAAATATAACAATAAAAAAAAACAAAAAAAACGAATATTCGAAATATTTATAGCACTATATTCAAAATATTTGTGAATTATCAAAGTGCCGATATTCGCAAAAAAAATCAATATTCGAATATTCGCGCTCAACACTAAAATTCAACAGCATATGTCGAAATGAAAATAATCATAAGAACATTGGTGCAGATTACTATATAATTATATATTCTGAATGTTTTCTTCCACATGTCCTAAATTTCGAATATTCCATGCCCGATTTTACATCCTACTTGAATCCACTCCGTAACTTATGTTCCACTGAATTTCAATGAATGCTGGTTATAAAAAGGGATAGATTTCTTTTGCGGGTCACCACTGAGGAAGGGGCCAGGAAAAGACCCCGAAATGCGTCTGGTTGTTCTAAGACCCGCACATCAGCTGATGGAAAAACATCTATCCATACATTTTGGAATTGGATCCTTATCTTTGTGGAGCCCTCGACTATAGAAGTTCGATTCTTACCTGGCATAGAGTGAACGTCTCGATTCAAATATTCGGTCCTGATAATTGTGAGATTCCACCTGAATACTCTCCACGGTTGGAGACAGTTCGGAAGGTAACTGGAGATCGTGAACATAAGGGACCGCAGAATCACTTGAGCCGTTCCAGCTGACAATCTGTAATCAGGTACCACCATATTCGACATTGCTAGCCACGTGGGATGCCATTGTGTGCGCAAGTCATACGCCAATTGAACTATACCATATTAGGAGGTGTAATCACAGCATCTCAGTCAGCGAATATATGCCGAACTTTCTATAATATCGAACTGAGACCAATAAATGTGACTTTCGTTTAGATAGTCATTCCGAATATTCACTGGGCACTATAATCGGCGAAAGTTTATCGAACTTTTCAATATTAACTTATCGATACTATTTAATCGAAAGGGTAACATTATATGCCATAGAAGATAATAACATCATTCTTATTCAATAGTTTACACTATGATATATATTTGAATGATGATTTTATCACCTCAGCCACTATTTTAGATATATTGTAGTCAAAGATATATATTAGTTAGATTTTAATATTATTGTTTTTTAATGATTGTATATTTTAAGTTGTCATATCTGCATTTTGTGTAATAATAAATCATTTAATTGTAACCACTGCCCACATTTGTATGTTTCTCTGTGTGGTCCAGGTGGTGAGTGCTCAGCCTTTCTAACTACAGGGTGGGCCATTTATATGGATACACCTTAATAAAATGGGAATGGTTGGTGATATTAACTTCCTGTTTGTGGCACATTAGTATATGTGAAGGGGGATACTTTTCAAGATGGGTGGTGACCATGGTGGCCATTTTGAAGTCGGCCATTTTGAATCCAACTTTTTTTTTTTGACACATCAAACTTATTGGGAATTTCACACGAAAAACAATGGTGTGCTTGGTTTTAACGTAACTTTATTCTTTCATTAGTTATTTATACGTTTCTTTTTGTTTACAGCCATTGACATGTCGCCGAGGTTAACACGTGAGGAGCGGATAGAAATTGTGTTGATGTCTGGTGAACGCAGTAACCGGGTCATTGCAGCAGATTTCAATGCAAGACACCCTACGAGACCACCCATCTCCCATGCTACAGTTAGCAAACTGCTTGCTAAGTTTCGTGAAACTGGTTCATTGTTGGATTTGCCAAAATGTGGACGCATGAAATCTGTCTCTAATGAAGAAACATCAGTGGCTATCCTAGCTTCATTCAGCAAGAGCCCACAGCGTAGCACTCACCGCATTTTACTGGAGAGTGGCATTAGTCGAACATCCCTTCGGCGGATATTAGCTACTCACAAATGGCAACCTTACAAACTCCAGCTACTGCAGCATCTCAACGAGGATGACCCAGATCGGCGCACTGAATTTGCAGAATGGGCAAAACAAAAATTGGAACAGGACCCTCAGTTTACGCAGAAGATTTTGTTCAGTGATGAGGCAAACTTTATGTGAATGGTGAAGTTAACAAACAAAACCACCGCTATTGGTCTGACACTAACCCACATTGGATAGATCCCTCCAAGACTGTTGAAACAAAAAAATTGATGGTATGGTGTGTTATATGGGGTACAAAGATAGTGGGGCCATTCTTCATCAATGGAAACCTCAAGGCCACTGGATATGCGAAATTGCTACATGGTGATGTGTTTCCCTCTTTATGCACTGAAGCTGGCACGTTCCCTGAGTTTTTCCAGCAAGATGGTGCACCACCACATTATGGGTTTCAGGTCCGAGCAGTCCTAGATGAACAGTTTCCTGGAAAGTGGATTGGTCGTCGTGGGCCAGTTGAATGGCCCCCAAGGTCTCCTGATCTGACCCCCTTAGACTTTTATCTTTGGGGTCATCTGAAGGCAATTGTCTATGCTGTGAAGATACGAGATGTGCAGCACCTGAAACTACGGATACTGGAAGCCTGTGCTAGCATTTCTCCTGCAGTGTTGCTATCAGTGTGTGAAGAGTGGGAGAAGAGGGTTGCATTGACAATCCAACACAATGGGCAGCACATTGAACACATTTTATAAGTGGTCATAAACTTGTAAATAACTCATGAAAGAAAAAAGTTACGTTAAAACCAAGCACACCATTGTTTTTCTTGTGAAATTCCTGATAAGTTTGATGTGTCACATGACCCTCTTCCTATTGAAAAAACAAAAGTTGGATTCAAAATGGCCGACTTCAAAATGGCCGCCATGGTCACCCATCTTGAAAAGTTTCACATATACTAATGTGCCACAAACAGGAAGTTAATATCACCAACCATTCCCATTTTATTAAGGTGTATCCATATAAATGGCCCACCCTGTATTTGCATTCAATTCTTCTTATGACTGGGTGAGTCATTAGGCTTAGCAGCACCCAACCCACAGCTATAGACAGAGTGAGCCACCATATCTTTGTATTTATACTCTATCTGATTTAATCACCCACATTGGTGATCTCCTCTGCCCCTAGCTATGGACATCTGGAACCATATGGAGACCAAACGTCAAAAAGTTGAGATGTTCAATTTTGACAATAGAAACACTAAGTACCGATCAGACTATAACTGAGATATTCAGGGAACTTGAAGTCCTCCTACATAAACAACTCAAACAGAGATTAGATCACTCACACAATATATAGAAAATTGACATATCCCTAAAGGTCTCCCTATCTAAAATCCCAGCACAAGATCTCCTTAATATTGATTTTAATAAGGAATGGGATAAATTATTTTTTGATCAATCAGTGGCATTAATCCAACTAATCATCAAAAGAAGAGTTCAAATTTTGGAGGAAACTACAGATAAAATATCTAAAGTAAAAGAAATTATAGACATATTTCCAAAAACCGAGGAATTTAATACTTGGCAGGAAAGACTCTGTAAAAGTATTGATAAATTAGAGCAAGACATCATAGAAAAAAAAGTTTAAAAAAATTAAGAATTATGAAAGAAAAAAGTCACATACTTCACAAACCCAATTTGTAGAATGTACACAATCACAAGAAGTTCATAGGAATGTAAAAGACACAAAAAAATCAACTAACACCAGTCCAAATCACTTTACACATGATACAGCACAAGTAAAACCTAACATTCCCACTTCTAATAAATATGAAGTCTTAATGGGTGATCATCGCACACCACCACATCACAGAGCACGAACGAGACAGCACTACAACACCAGGCACTCTCCAAACAGATCACGCTACTAACCCCCACCAATTTCACATCCATACAATTTGAAGAACAAACAAGAGAATCTAGATTGGGGATACAGAGTCCCCTGCGATATATCGCCTCAAAGACACAACCAATATCAGGAACACAATTGGCCTCAGGAGACAACACAGAAAAATCACAAAAAATATACACATCAAACAGGAAGAGAAAAACACTGAGGAGCCAACGAAAGAAATCACAATCACAACAGGAAATAGATTCACATCCCACCCAAGATGCGATAATTAATTTAAGCGATGTCAATTTAACTGAGCCCCAAATCAAACTTTTAAATAAGGGCCTAAAATTTGCCCCTACTGTTAAAGTAAACAAATTTGATACGTATATAGGAATTGAAAAATATATCCTTAAACTCTGTCTTAAAAAATATTTTCTAAAGAATCCAATCACCTTGAATATGGAGGAGGATTCAAAGTATAGACATACTGAACTAAGACCAAAATCACTAAAATTCCCTAGACAAGAAATTAGCCTTGAATTGAATACATTTCGTAAGAGTGTCGAACAAGACGTAAGATTACTAAATACTAAATATACAAAAAATTATCTTTCTAACTTAGAAATTCAAGCAATTAAAAATCTACAATCCATGGAAAACATCACAATACGCCCAGCAGATAAGGATGGGGCGGTTGTAATTATGAATACTCAAGATTATAACGCGGAATGCAAGAGACAACTAGCCGATACAGATACCTACACTAAACTAAGTGCAGATCCGACAGAAAATTTTAAGTCAATTTTAAAAGATTATTGTACAAAAGGCATACAGAGCGAGATTTTATCAGATCGTGAAGCAAAATTAATTTTAGATACACAATGTAAACTCCCTGTCTTTTACTGTTTACCTAAAGTCCACAAGAATCCAATTAAACCACCAGGCCGTCCTATCATTTCAGGTATAGGTTCATTAACGGCAAACCTTTCCCAATACATAGATAATCTACTCCAACCTGTTGTTAGAAAAATTAGATCATACATTAAAGATACCACTCAAATAGTACAAATTATTGAGAGCCTAAGGTTTGATTCACAATGGATTTTAGGTACTTTAGATGTACAAACATTGTACACATCAATTAATCATACACAAGGAATAGCAGCTATGAATAGTCAACTCAAAAACAGTAAACTATTCCATGAGGAACAAATTAATTTTATAGCGGAAGGTGTATAGTTGATTTTAAAACATAATTATTTTTATTTTGATACAGATTATTACCTTCAGACTACTGGGACCGCCATGGGCATCAGGTTCGCCCCCAGTTAAGCAAATTTATTCATGTCACAATGGGAAGAATTGTCCATTAATCATATACTGGGGTCGGACCTGGTGCTCTGGTATCGTTATATTGATGACGTGATTTTTATTTGGAATGGGAGTGAAGAAGCATTGACAAAAACATATCCTATAAAATGCGTTGAAGATTCCCTAAATAGGATAAAACAGTTGGATAGACAGACTTTCTACAGAAAATTCCATGAAATGTAAAAACACGTCACAATTGGAACAGACACATATTATTCTCCCTTTCAATACACACCATAAAAAGATTGAGGGAATCATTAACAAATACTGCCATTTTATCCAAAAAGATAAAACAATAGGATCATTATTGCCAAGCAAGCCAACTATAGTTTACACTAGAGCTTCTAATTTAGGCCTTAAAATTGCTCCCACTGTTAAGTTCAAAAAATCTCTCTCGGATCCTTCTATACATAAATGGCTTCATTTGAAAGTTTTTTTTAGGTGCAACACTTGCTCTAATTGTAAAAAGACACATTTCCCTAAAAAAACAATGAAAGTCTCATCCACTTCTAATGGCTTTACACATGAGATAAATAATTTTTTGACATGCAATAGTAAAAATGTCATTTATATTCTTCAATGTCTGTGCGATAAGCAGTACATAGGACACACTAAAAGAACTTTAAAATAAAGAATCTCTGAGCATTTTACCACGATTAGAAGTGGATCAGACAAACATACGGTTTCGAGACATTTAAAATTGTATCACAATCAGGATCCAAATTGTCTTTCCTTTGCTGCCATTGAAAGGGTGAAATCTCATTGGAGAGGCGGCGATTTTATTAACCACCTCAGCCCCCAGTGCTTAAACACCCTGAAAGACCAGGCCACTTTTTACACTTCTGACCTACACTACTTTCACCGTTTATTGCTCGGTCATGCAACTTACCACCCAAATGAATTTTACCTCCTTTTCTTCTCACTAATAGAGCTTTCATTTAGTGGTATTTCATTGCTGCAGACATTTTTACTTTTTTTGTTATTAATCGAAATTTAACGATTTTTTTGCAAAAAAATGACATTTTTCACTTTCAGTTGTAAAATTTTGCAAAAAAAACGACATCCATATAGAAATTTTGCTTTAAATTTATAGTTCTACATGTCTTTGATAAAAAAAAAATGTTTGGGTAAAAAAAAAAATGGTTTGGGTAAAAGTTATAGCGTTTACAAACTATGGTACAAAAATGTGAATTTCCGCTTTTTGAAGCAGCTCTGACTTTCTGAGCACCTGTCATGTTTCCTGAGGTTCTACAATGCCCAGACAGTACAAACACCCCACAAATGACCCCATTTCTGAAAGTACACACCCTAAGGTATTCGCTGATGGGCATAGTGAGTTCATAGAACTTTTTATTTTTTGTCACAAGTTAGCGGAAAAAGATGATTTTTTTTTTTTTTTTTTTTTTTCTTACAAAGTCTCATATTCCACTAACTTGTGACAAAAAATAAAAAGTTCTATGAACTCACTATGCCCATCAGCGAATACCTTGGGGTGCTCTTTGGAATGTGGGCCCCTTTGCCCACCTAGGCTGCAAAAAAGTGTCACACATCTGGTATCTCTGTATTCAGGAGAAGTTGAGGAATGTGTTTTGGGGTGTCTTTTTACATATACCCATGCTGGGTGAGATAAATATCTTGGTCAAATGCCAACTTTGTATAAAAAAAATGGGAAAAGTTGTCTTTTGCCAAGATATTTCTCTCACCCAGCATGGGTATATGTAAAATGACACCCCAAAACACATTCCCCAACTTCTCCCGATTACGGAGATACCAGATGTGTGACACTTTTTTGCAGCCGAGGTGGGCAAAGGGGCCCATATTCAAAAGAGCACCTTTCGGATTTCACAGGTCATTTTTTACAGAATTTGATTTCAAACTCCTTACCACACATTTGGGCCCCTAGAATGCCAGGGCAGTATAACTACCCCACAAGTGACCCCATTTTGGAAAGAAGAGACCCCAAGGTATTCGCTGATGGGCATAGTGAGTTCATGGAAGTTTTTATTTTTTGTCACAAGTTAGTGGAATATGAGACTTTGTATGAAAAAAAAAAAAATAAGCATTTTCCACTAACTTGTGACAAAAAATAAAAAATTCTAGGAACTCGCCATGCCCCTCACGGAATACCTTGGGGTGTCTTCTTTCCAAAATGGGGTCACTTGTGGGGTAGTTATACTGCCCTGGCATTTTCCAGGGGCCCTAATGTGTGGTAAGTAGGTAAATGACCTGTGAAATCCTAAAGGTGCTCTTTGGAATATGGGCCCCTTTGCCCACCTAGGCTGCAAAAAAGTGTCACACATGTGGTATCGCCGTATTCAGGAGAAGTTGGGGAATGTGTTTTGGGGTGTCATTTTACATATACCCATGCTGGGTGAGAGAAATATCTTGGCAAAAGACAACTTTTCCCATTTTTTTATACAAAGTTGGCATTTGACCAAGATATTTCTCTCACCCAGCATGGGTATATGTAAAATGACACCCCAAAACACATTCCCCAACTTCTCCTGAGTACGGCGATACCAGATGTGTGACACTTTTTTGCAGCCTAGATGCGCAAAGGTGCCCAAATTCCTTTTAGGAGGGCATTTTTAGACATTTGGATACCAGACTTCTTCTCACGCTTTGGGGCCCCTAGAATGCCAGGGCAGTATAAATACCCCACATGTGACCCCATTTTGGAAAGAAGACACCCCAAGGTATTCAATGAGGGGCATGGCGAGTTCATAGAAAGTTTTTTTTTTTGGCACAAGTTAGCGGAAATTGATATTTTTAATTTTTTTCTCACAAAGTCTCCCGTTCCGCTAACTTGGGACAAAAATTTCAATCTTTCATGGACTCAATATGCCCCTCACGGAATACCTGGGGGTGTCTTCTTTCCGAAATGGGGTCACATGTGGGTATTTATACTGCCCTGGCATTCTAGGGGCCCTAAAGCGTGAGAAGAAGTCTGGAATATAAATGTCTAAAAAATTTTACGCATTTGGATTCCGTGAGGGGTATGGTGAGTTCATGTGAGATTTTATTTTTTGACACAAGTTAGTGGAATATGAGACTTTGTAAGAAAAAAAAAAAATAATTCTGCTAACTTGGGCCAAAAAAATATCTGAATGGAGCCTTACAGAGGGGTGATCAATGACAGGGGGGTGATCAATGACAGGGGGGTGATCAATGACAGGGGGGTGATCAGGGAGTCTATATGGGGTGATAACCACAGTCATTGATCACGCCCGTGTAAGGCTTCATTCAGACGTCCGGATGCGTTTTGCGGATCCGATCCATCTATCAGTGCATCCGTAAAAATCATGCGGACATCTGAATGGAGCTTTACAGGGGGGTAATCAATGACAGGGGGGTGATCACCACAGTCATTGATCATGCCCCTGTAAGGCTTCATTCAGACGACCGGATGCGTTTTGCGGATCCGATCCATGTATCAGTGCATCCGTAAAAATCATGCGGACATCTGAATGGAGCTTTACAGGGGGGTGATCAGGGAGTCTATATGGGGTGATAACCACAGTCATTGATCATGCCCCTGTAAGGCTTCATTCAGACGTCCGGATGCGTTTTGCGGATCCGATCCATCTATCAGTGCATCCGTAAAAATCATGCGGACATCTGAATGGAGCTTTACAGGGGGGTAATCAATGACAGGGGGGTAATCAATGACAGGGGGGTGATCAGGGAGTCTATATGGGGTGATCACCACAGTCATTGATCATGCCCCTGTAAGGCTTCATTCAGACGTCCGGATGCGTTTTGCGGATCCGATCCATGTATCAGTGCATCCGTAAAAATCATGCGGACATCTGAATGGAGCTTTACAGGGGGGTAATCAATGACAGGGGGGTAATCAATGACAGGGGGGTGATCAGGGAGTCTATATGGGGTGATCACCACAGTCATTGATCACGCCCCTGTAAGGCTTCATTCAGACGTCCGGATGCGTTTTGCGGATCCGATCCATCTATCAGTGGATCCGTAAAAATCATGCGGACGTCTGAATGGAGCTTTACAGGGGGTTGATCAATGACAGGGGGGTAATCAATGACAGGGGGGTGATCAGGGAGTCTATATGGGGTGATCAGGGGTGATCAGGGGTGATTAGGGGTGATCAGGGGCTAATAAGGGGTTAATAAGTGACGGGGGGGGGTGTAGTGTAGTGTAGTGGTGCTTGGAGCTACTTTACTGAGCTACCTGTGTCCTCTGGTGGTCGATCTAAACAAAGGGGACCACCAGAGGACCAGGTAGCAGGTATATTAGACGCTGTTATCAAAACAGCGTCTAATATACCTGTTAGGGGTTAAAAAAAACACATCTCCAGCCTGCCAGCGAACGATCGCCGCTGGCAGGCTGGAGATCAACTCTCTTACCTTCCGTTCCTGTGAGCGCGCGCGCCTGTGTGCGCGCGTTCACAGGAAGTCTCGCGTCTCGCGAGATGACGCGTATATGCGTGACTGTGCGCAGCGCTGCCACCTCCGGAACGCGATCCTGCGTTAGGCGGTCCGGAGGTGGTTAAACAAATGTCCCGTGTCGAATCAAGATTTATTTTTGATTTTAATTCAATAATACCTATGGGCTTGAATGCCGAATTCGAGCTTTTCGGCTTCCTTTGAGTTGGATGTTGGGGTGGGAGCCCCCCACCCCACGATGGCCCAGAGGTGGTTGGTTTTACCCACTCTGGTCCCCTTGGGTGGAGGGCCCCCACTCATTTTCCTCCTCGCTAATGAAGTCAGAATTGGACACAAATTTTATTATCCACTCTACACTAGATTTTAACACTGAATATTTACACATGTTTTATAATGTATGTTTTTAATGCTTCATAACAAATAATAAATAAATTTTATTTGTTGTATATAAGTTATATTTTACATTTATATTACTTAGGATTATATTATACAAATATATAAGGTGAATATAGAAGTTAAACACTGCTGTATAGGTGTTGTTTTTGAAATATGATGTGTACCCACTAAAATAAGATGTAGTACAGTATTTTGAAATCTATAACATGTAATTTATATACTTTCTATCTATGGCAGTGGGGAACAACAAAACACATTTTTAGAAAAAAACGCACCTATTCGAGAAAAATTGCATCAATATCGCATACGATAATTCTTGCAGATTAATGATAAAATTCAACAGCATATGTCGAAATGAAAATAGTCATAAGAACATTGGTGCACATTACTATATAATTATATATTCTGAATGTTTCGAATATTCCATGCCCGATTTTACATCCTACTTGAATCCACTCTGTAACTTATGTTCCACTGAATTTCAATGAATGCTGGGTATAAAAAGGGATAGATTTATTTTGCGGGTCACCACTGAGGAAGGGGCCAGGAAAAGACCCCGAAACGCGTCTGGTTGTTCTAAGGCCCGCACATCAGCTGATGGACAAACATCTCTCCATACATTTTGGAATTGGATCCTTATCTTTGTGGAGCCCTCGACTATAGAAGTTTGATTCTTACCTGGCATAGAGTGAACGTCTCGATTCAAATATTCGGTCCTGATAATTGTGAGATTCCACCTGAATACTCTCCACGGTTGGAGACAGTTCGGAAGGTAACTGGAGATCGTGAACATAAGGGACCGCAGAATCACTTGAGCCGTTCCAGCTGACAATCTGTAATCAGGTACCGCCATATTCGATGTTGCTAGCCACGTGGGACGCCACTGTGTGCGCAAGTCGTACGGCAATTGAACTATACCATATTAGGCATATTAGCATCTCAGTCAGCGAATATATGCCGAACTTTCTATAATATCGAACTGAGACCAATAAATGTGACTTTCGTTTAGATAGTAATTCCGAATATTCACTGGACACTTTAATCGGCGAAAGTTTATCGAACTTTTCAATATTAACTTATCGATACAATTTAATCGAAAGGGTAACATTATATGCCATCGAAGATAACAACATCATTCTTATTCAATAGTTTACACTATGATATATATTTGAATGATGATTTTATCACCTCAGCCATTATTTTAGATATGTAATACAGATAGTGGATAGCTCACCACCTCTTTCGTACGGAACTGGTGCTCTAGCCTAAAGACTGAACACCCAATCAGTCAAAAGGGTTAATAGATGAAACAAATGTAAGGCTGGCACTCAAATATGCGGGATCAATAGAGGTAACAATTTATTCAAATGTAAAATACAGACATCAAATAAGACCATATAATAAATGTAAAAACAATGATGATAAAAATATATGAGATATGGGTATAGTAATATATATGAAACAGTATATAAGAAACCGCAATTGCATAAATAAATAAGCACTGGGGGCGGTGGACTGTGGGTAGTTGTCAATAACCCCTGAGATCTGAAAATAGATCTTAATATGAAGTGCTGACCTTCTATCTAAAGTCCTCTGAATCAGGTATGCACTAATCTGAAGATGGCCTCTGGCCAAATGTAGATAACAGTCCAGGGATATGAATATTAGTCCAGGGAGAAAGTATATAATTCTGACTGCTCACACTGTGTCACAGGATAAATGCCGAAGTAGATACACTGTTGCAGGTCGTGGTTAGAGCGGGACCGGTTTAATCTTACCCTCTAGTTCGGGTCCGGACGCTGGGGAGTCTCTCCCTCTCACCGCTACTCACCACGCTGTATCAGCTTCCGTTCGTGTTCTATGGCGTCCTCGCTCGAGACTATAGTCACGTGATATTAGTCTCGCGGGTTTTGCCTGTTAAAGTGTCCGGTCTGTTTTCTCCTCAAGATAATTAGAGGTAGGATTTCCGTGGAGCGCTCCAATATTCAGAAACCTTCCTTATTGACTCCGGATCCTTGTTGATGGGGGTGAACTCGCCAGACGCGTTTCGGGGACGTCTCTCCCCTTCCTCAGAGGAAGGGGAGAGACGTCCCCGAAACGCGTCTGGCGAGTTCACCCCCATCAACAAGGATCCGGAGTCAATAAGGAAGGTTTCTGAATATTGGAGCGCTCCACGGAAATCCTACCTCTAATTATCTTGAGGAGAAAACAGACCGGACACTTTAACAGGCAAAACCCGCGAGACTAATATCACGTGACTATAGTCTCGAGCGAGGACGCCATAGAACACGAACGGAAGCTGATACAGCGTGGTGAGTAGCGGTGAGAGGGAGAGACTCCCCAGCGTCCGGACCCGAACTAGAGGGTAAGATTAAACCGGTCCCGCTCTAACCACGACCTGCAACAGTGTATCTACTTCGGCATTTATCCTGTGACACAGTGTGAGCAGTCAGAATTATATACTTTCTCCCTGGACTAATATTCATATCCCTGGACTGTTATCTACATTTGGCCAGAGGCCATCTTCAGATTAGTGCATACCTGATTCAGAGGACTTTAGATAGAAGGTCAGCACTTCATATTAAGATCTATTTTCAGATCTCAGGGGTTATTGACAACTACCCACAGTCCACCGCCCCCAGTGCTTATTTATTTATGCAATTGCGGTTTCTTATATACTGTTTCATATATATTACTATACCCATATCTCATATATTTTTATCATCATTGTTTTTACATTTATTATATGGTCTTATTTGATGTCTGTATTTTACATTTGAATAAATTGTTACCTCTATTGATCCCGCATATTTGAGTGCCAGCCTTACATTTGTTTCAATTATTTTAGATATATTGGAGTCAAAGATATACAGTACAGACCAAAAGTTTGGACACACCTTCTCATTCAAAGAGTTTTCTTTATTTTCATGTCTATGAAGGCATCAAAACTATGAATTAACACATGTGGAATTATATACAAAACAAACAAGTGTGAAACAACTGAAAATATGTCATATTCTAGGTTCTTCAAAGTAGCCACCTTTTGCTTTGATTACTGCTTTGCACACTCTTGGCATTCTCTTGATGAGCTTCAAGAGGTAGTCCCCTGAAATGGTCTTCCAACAGTCTTGAAGATGCTTAGCACTTGTTGGCCCTTTTGCCTTCACTCTGCGGTCCAGCTCACCCCAAACCATCTCGATTGGGTTCAGGTCCGGTGACTGTGGAGGCCAGGTCATTTGGCGCAGCACCCCATCACTCTCCTTCATGGTCAAATAGCCCTTACTTTCAAAGTTTTCCCAATTTTTCGGCTGACTGACTGACCTTCATTTCTTAAAGTAATGATGGCCACTCGTTTTTCTTTACTTAGCTGCTTTTTTTTGCCATAATACCAATTCTAACAGTCTATTCAGTAGGACTATCAGCTGTGTATCCACCTGACTTCTCCTCAAAGCAACTGATGGTCCCAACCCCATTTATAAGGCAAGAAATCCCACTTATTAAACCTGACAGGGCACACCTGTGAAGTGAAAAGCATTTCAGGGGACTACATCTTGAAGCTCATCAAGAGAATGCCAAGAGTGTGCAACGCAGTAATCAAAGCAAAAGGTGGCTACTTTGAAGAACCTAGAATATGTGTCACGAGGGTGTCGAGGACCACGCCTGACTCCGTTATACCCGGGGTCAGGAAGTCGCAGCGGTTGGCTGCACGCTCTATTTAAGATAGGGCTGTTTTCCTTATGGTAGCTTTCTGGGTTTGCTTAGCAAACCCCTTTGGCTCACTCAGGGATCCGTAGCTCCTTCTCCTCAGCTGGTCCTTGTCCAGCACTCCCAGACCTCCTTATATTTCTCTCTCACACTTCTCTGGTTGCCAGAGATAGAGCTTCCTGCCTGGACATCTATTCTGACCTTCTGGAGCTGTGTTGCTGCGTTCGCTGGTAGTTGGTCCAGTACGCTACCCTCCAGATCCCTGTTGGACCTTTTTGGTTTATTGTGGTCGCCCACCTGGGTGTATGTGTTTGTATGTTTTGTCTGTCCTCTCCCTGGTGTTTCCCTCTTAGTGATAGTGGTGTGGACTAGCGATCCCACCGGCCTGTTCACTATCCAGGGCTCATATTAGGGAAAGCCAGGGTTTAGGCACGCGATCGCCGCACGGGTGAGGAACCCGTCTAGGGACGTCAGGGCAGTCAGGTGCCAGCCGCAAGGTGAGTTAGGGGTCACCACCTTTCCCTCTCCCTTGGGCAGGGCTTTCCCTGTTTTCCTCCCTGTGCGTGTCGTCGGTCATTACATTATCTCTGGCCATTATTTTGTGTAGGTAAAAAAAAATAAAAAAAAATAAAAAAAAGATTTTTACCTACTTAGAATCCAGTATGGATCAAATTGCTGCTCTGTCCAAACAATTTCATGGCCTGTCTTTGGAGGTGGTAGGATTGAAGGCGTCGGTCCTCCAGCAACAGCAGCAATTACAACTGACTGCCAGCCCAGCGGTTGCTACTGGTAACCAGGTTGTTGCGGAACCCAAGGTCCCTCTCCCTGACAGATTTTCTGGGGGAAGGGACAAGTTTTTGACATTCCGTGAGGCCTGTAAGTTATATTTTAAACTGCGCCCTTACTCCTCTGGTAATGAAGATCAGCGGGTGGGGGTTGTTATTTCCCTGCTGCAGGGGGATCCGCAGTCCTGGGCGTTCTCTTTACCTACTGATTCCCAGGCTCTTCGGTCAGTGGATGAGTTTTTTGGGGCCTTGGGTCTCATATATGATGACCCTGACCGAGTCGCCCTGGCTGAATCAAGATTACGGAGACTCTTACAAGGAGAGCGGCCGGTAGAGGAGTATTGCTCTGAATTCCGTAGGTGGGCTACGGATACCCAATGGAACGACCCGGATCTCAGGAGTCAGTTCTGCTCTGGGTTATCCGAAAGGGTTAAGGATGCGCTTGCATTATATGAGACCCCCTTTTCCCTTGATGCGGTTATGTCCCTTTCTATCCAAATAGATAGACGCCTTAGGGTCAGGTTGAAAAAACCGGAGCAATTGGTAACCCCTCCTAAGCAGCAGTTAGTCTGTACGGACTTAGACGAGCCTATGCAGCTAGGAGGAACTACTCGTCAGGTCCGTCCTCCTGAGGCTCGCCGTAGGCGTGGGGTTTGTTTTTTTTGTGGGGAGAGGGGTCATTTCATTAATGTCTGTCCTTCTTTCCTCAGAAACAAAAGACCGTCGGAAAAACTACTAACCCCAGGCTGTGTGGAGGATGTCAGCCGGGGGGTATACGTTTCCTCCATACGTACATCGCAATTTGTGTTGCCAGCGATTATTATTTTTGGTGATAAGACGGAGACTATTTCTTTCTTTCTAGACAGTGGAGCAGGGGTAAATTTGATAGATGCCCATTTTGCCCGCACTTTGGGTTTGTCTCTCTGTACTTTACAGAGACCCATTCCCATATTCGCTATTGATTCTGCTCCCCTGTCTCAGAGAAACCTCACGCACATGGTTCATAATTTACACCTTCGGGTAGGGGACCACCATAACGAGATGCTTTCAGGTTATGTTCTGGAGGGGCTTCCCACTCCGGTAGTGCTGGGTCTTCCCTGGTTGGTAGCGCACAATCCAGTGGTGGATTGGCAGGCCAGGGAGATATTGGAGTGGAGTGAGCAGTGCAGAGAAAATTGCTTAAATAGCAATTGCTTAGTCGCCTCCATAACTACCCTACCTACATTTATTTCGGACTTTGAGGATGTTTTTTCTGAAAAGGGTTGTCAGAAGTTACCACCTCATCGTCCTTATGATTGCCCGGTTAACCTTATTCCCGGCGCAAAATTACCCAAGACCAGGTTATATAATCTTTCGGGTCCAGAGAGACAAGCCATGAAAGATTATATCTCCGAGAGCTTGGCTAAGGGACACATCAGACCCTCTTCTTCACCCGTGGCTGCAGGGTTTTTCTTCGTTAAAAAGAAAGATGGGGGCCTGCGTCCTTGCTTAGATTTTCGCGAATTAAATCAGATAACCATCCGAGACCCATACCCTCTTCCTCTCATTCCTGACCTGTTTAATCAGATTGCGGGTGCTAGGTGGTTCTCCAAACTTGATCTTAGGGGTGCCTACAATCTGATTCGTATTAAGGAGGGGGATGAGTGGAAGACAGCGTTTAACACCCCTGAGGGGCATTATGAAAATCTAGTTATGCCTTTCGGTCTGACCAATGCTCCTGCCGTCTTTCAACATTTCGTTAATGACATTTTTAGTCATCTAATCGGCAGGTTTGTGGTAATATACCTAGATGATATTTTAATTTATTCGTCCGATCTGAAAACACATGAGGTGCATGTCAGACAAGTACTGCAGGTCCTACGGACGAATGAATTATATGCTAAAATTGAAAAATGTGTCTTCGCCGTTCAGGAGATACAATTCCTGGGTTATTTTTTATCTGCGTCAGGTTTCGTATGGATCCTAGGAAGGTCCAGGCAATTTTAGATTGGGATCTTCCTGAGAACCTCAAAGCACTACAACGGTTCTTGGGCTTCGCGAATTTCTATAGGAAATTCATTAAAAATTATTCACTTATTGTAAAACCGCTTACTGACATGACTAGGAAGGGGACTGATTTTTCTAAATGGTCTGACGCCGCTAAAGTTGCTTTTTCCTCTCTAAAAGAGAGGTTTACCTCAGCACCTGTACTGGTCCAACCTGATGTCTCTCAGCCTTTTATTGTTGAAGTCAATGCGTCAGAGGTGGGAGTGGGGGCGGTGCTGTCTCAGGGTCCGTCTCCTGGCAAATGGCGTCCTTGTGCTTTCTTTTCTAAAAAACTATCTGCAGCAGAAAAGAACTACGATATTGGCAATAGGGAACTATTAGCTATTAAACTTGCGTTTGAGGAGTGGCGTCATTTCTTAGAGGGGGCAGTCCACCCCGTCACTGTAATTACGGACCACAAAAATCTTCTGTACCTCGAATCAGCTAAGCGTCTCACCCCTAGACAGGCTAGGTGGTCGCTATTTTTTACCAGGTTTAACTTTGTGATTACCTATCGTCCTGGGGCAAAGAACACCAAGGCTGATGCACTATCTCGTTGTTTCCCTGGAGGGGGTAATGTGAGTGATCCGGTACCCATTCTTCAAAGAGGAGTGGTTGTTTCTGCGGTACACTCTGTTTTGGAGGGGAAGGTGTTAGAGGCCCAGGGGGACGCCCCGGTCTCTTGCCCCTCAGAGAAATTGTTTGTACCGTTGAACTTACGTTTCAAATTATTAAAGGAACATCATAATTCGGCACTTGCTGGGCACCCGGGTAGTAAAGCAACCTTGGAACTATTGTCTCGTCGTTTTTGGTGGCCAAGGTTGCGTCAGGATGTATTGGATTTTGTGTCTTCTTGTTCTACCTGTGCGCGCGCAAAAGTTTCACATACACGTCCTGCAGGGTCTCTATTACCACTCGTCATTCCCAATAGACCGTGGACACATCTGTCAATGGATTTTATCACTGACTTACCTTTGTCTGCGGGTAAAACAGTTATTTTGGTAGTAGTGGACAGGTTTAGCAAAATGGTACACTTCATTGCGTTACCCGCACTACCTAATGCTAAGACTCTTGCTCAGGTATTCGTCAGTGAAATCGTGAAGCTTCACGGGGTCCCCTCCGATGTTGTTTCGGATCGGGGTACCTAGTTTATTTCTAAATTTTGGAAAGCTTTTTGTTCTCGTTTGGGGGTACACTTGTCCTTTTCCTCTGCTTTCCATCCTCAGTCGAATGGACAGACTGAGCGTACCAACCAAAACCTTGAGACATATCTAAGATGTTTTGTGTCTGAAAACCAAGAGTTGTGGTCATCATATTTACCGTTAGCTGAGTTTGCCATAAATAATCGTCGTCAGGAATCCACTGGCAAGTCACCATTTCTTGGTGCATATGGTTTTCATCCCCAATTCTGTACTTTCAAAGAGGGGGGGTCTTCTGGGGTTCCCGAAGAGGAACGGTTTTCGTCATCTCTTTCATCGGTATGGCAGAAGGTGCAAGCTAACTTGAAAAATATGGGAGGTAAATACAAATGCATGGCTGATAAGAGACGGTCGCCAGGTCCGGACCTAGGAGTGAATGACTATGTGTGGTTGTCTACTAGGAATATTAAATTGAAGGTTCCCTCTTGGAAACTGGGTCCTAGGTTTATTGGCCCTTACAAAATTGTAGCCATCATCAACCCCGTGGCTTTTCGCCTGGAGTTACCTCAGACTTTTAAAATTCATAATGTTTTTCATAAGTCGTTACTCAAAAAATATGTTCCACCTCTAGAACCATCACCGCTGCCACCCCCTCCTGTTGTCGTGGATGGTAACCTAGAATTTCAGATATCCAAAATTGTTAATTCTCGTCGGGTCCACCGCTCTCTTCAATATCTGGTGCATTGGAGAGGTTACGGTCCCGAGGAAAGAATGTGGGTTCCTGCATCTGAGGTAAACGCCGACAGGTTAGTTCGGGTTTTTCATGCCTCTCATCCTGGGAGACCTGGTCCTGAGTGTCCGGAGGCCCCTCGTAGAGAGGGGGGTACTGTCACGAGGGTGTCGAGGACCACGCCTGACTCCGTTATACCCGGGGTCAGGAAGTCGCAGCGGTTGGCTGCACGCTCTATTTAAGATAGGGCTGTTTTCCTTATGGTAGCTTTCTGGGTTTGCTTAGCAAACCCTTTTGGCTCACTCAGGGATCCGTAGCTCCTTCTCCTCAGCTGTTCCTTGTCCAGCACTCCCAGACCTCCTTATATTTCTCTCTCACACTTCTCTGGTTGCCAGAGATAGAGCTTCCTGCCTGGACATCTATTCTGACCTTCTGGAGCTGTGTTGCTGCGTTCGCTGGTAGTTGGTCCAGTACGCTACCCTCCAGATCCCTGTTGGACCTTTTTGGTTTATTGTGGTCGCCCACCTGGGTGTATGTGTTTGTATGTTTTGTCTGTCCTCTCCCTGGTGTTTCCCTCTTAGTGATAGTGGTGTGGACTAGCGATCCCACCGGCCTGTTCACTATCCAGGGCTCATATTAGGGAAAGCCAGGGTTTAGGCATGCGATCGCCGCACGGGTGAGGAACCCGTCTAGGGACGTCAGGGCAGTCAGGTGCCAGCCGCAAGGTGAGTTAGGGGTCACCACCTTTCCCTCTCCCTTGGGCAGGGCTTTCCCTGTTTTCCTCCCTGTGCGTGTCGTCGGTCATTACAATATGACATATTTTCAGTTGTTTCACACTTGTTTGTTATGTATATAATTCCACATGTGTTAATTCATAGTTTTGATGCCTTCAGTGTGAATCTACAATTTTCATAGTCATGAAAATAAAGAAAACTTTTAGAATGAGAAGGTGTGTCCAAACTTTTGGTCTGTACTGTATATTAGTTAGATTTTATTATTATTGTTTTTTAATGATTGTATATTTTAAGTTGTCATATCTGCATTTTGTGTAATAATAAATCATTTAATTGTTTCCACTGCCCACATTTTCTCTGTGTGGTCCAGGTGGTGAGTGCTCAGCCTTTCTAACTATTTGCATTCAATTCTTCTTATGACTGGGTGAGTCATTAGGCTTAGCAGCACCCAACCCACAGCTATCGACAGAGTGAGCCACCATATCTTTGTATTTAGGTTCTGGAATGGGACCGACCAGAGAATCAGAAAGCTTTGATGCGGTTTTTGGGGTTTACCAATTATTATAGAAAATTTATCTTGAACTACTCTACCATTGTAAAACAGTTGACCGATATGACTAGGAAAGGCGTCGACTTCTCTGTCTGGTCGGATCAGGCATTGCGGGCCTTTTCGGCTATTAAGGAATGTTTTGCTCCCATTCTGATGCAGCCCGATGTGTCTCAGCCATTCGTGGTGGAGGTGGATGCATCAGAGGTGGGGGTTGGAGCAGTGTTGTCGCAGGGTTCATCTCCTGGCAAATGGCGTCCGTGTGCTTTATTTTCCAAGAAGCTCTCGGTCGCCGAGAGGAATTATGATGTAGGAGATAGGGAATTGCTGGCCATCAAATTGGCCTTCGAGGAAT